>NW_027551980.1:0-56328 GCF_045843805.1 Urocitellus parryii | reverse complement strand
AATCACATTCATTGAAAGGGGTTGCCAAGCTTCCGTAAAACTACGAGTTTCCTGAAATCTCAGCAAACATTTTTTCACCCAATCTTGATGATACTTGCAGGTAATGATCAGTACACCAATCCCACTTGGCTCACCAAATTTCGTTCTTCTAGGTTAAACCGTTCCTTTGCAGTAACCGTTTTCATGTTTAGGTTTCACTCTGTTTTCTCCTATATGGATACATGTAGTTGGAACTCTAAATGAAACACGGTTTGTGCTAGCTCTTTGATACTTGGCACAATAATGTAGTTCCAAGTTCTATGGCTATGGTTTGTGTCCTATTGAAGTAGCCCCAAGCAGAGACTGACGAGAATCACATTCATTGAAAGGGGTTGCCAAGCTTCCAAAAATCTACGAGTTTCCTGAAATCTCACCAAACATTTTTTCACCAATCTTGATGATACTTGCAGGTAATGATCAGTAATCCAATCCCACTTGGCTCACCAAATTTCGTTCTTCTAGGTTAAACCGTTCCTTTGCAGTAACCATTTTCATGTTTAGGTTTCACTCTGTTTTCTCCTATATGGATACATGTAGTTGGAACTCTAAATCAAACACGGTTTGTGCTAGCTCTTTGAAACTTGGCACAATAATGTAGTTCCAAGTTCTATCGCTATGGTTTGTGTCCTATTGAAGTAGCCCGAAGCAGAGACTGACGAGAATCACTTTCATTGAAAGGGGTTGCCAAGCTTCCGTAAAACTACCAGTTTCCTGAAATCTCAGCAAACATTTTTTCACCCAATCTTGATGATACTTGCAGGTAATGATCAGTACACCAATCCCACTTGGCTCACCGAATTTCATTCTTCTAGGTTAAACCGTTCCTTTGCAGTAACCGTTTTCATGTTTAGGTTTCTCTCTGTTTTCTCCTATATGGATACATGTATTTGGAACTCTAAATCAAACACGGTTTGTGCTAATTCTTTGAAACTTGGCACAATAATGTAGTTCCAAGTTCTATCGCTATGGTTTGTGTCCTATTGAAGTAGCCCCAAGCAGAGACTGACGAGAATCACATTCATTGAAAGGGGTTGCCCAGCTTCCTTAAAAGTACGAGTTTCCTGAAATCTCAGCAAACATTTTTTCACCCAATCTTGATGATACTTGCAGGTAATGATCAGTACACCAATCCCACTTGGCTCACCAAATTTTGTTCTTCTAGGTTAAACCGTTCCTTTGCAGTAACCGTTTTCATGTTTAGGTTTCACTCTGTTTTCTCCTATATGGATACATGTAGTTGGAACTCTAAATCAAACATGGTTTGTGCTAGCTCTTTGAAACTTGGCACAATAATGTAGTTCCAAGTTCTATCGCTATGGTTTGTGTCCTATTGAAGTAGCCCCAAGCAGAGACTGACGAGAATCACATTCATTGAAATTGGTTGCCAAGCTTCCAAAAAACTACGAGTTTCCTGAAATCTCAGCAAACATTTTTTCACCCAATCTTGATGATACTTGCAGGTAATGATCAGTACACCAATCCCACTTGGCTCACCAAATTTCGTTCTTCTAGGTTAAACCGTTCCTTTTTAGCAACCGTTTTCATGTTTAGGTTTCACTCTGTTTTCTCCTATATGGATACATGTAGTTGGAACTCTAAATCAAACACGGTTTGTGCTAACTCTTTGAAACTTGGCACAATATTGTAGTTCCAAGTTCTATGGCTATGGTTTGTGTCTCATTGAAGTAGCCCCAAGCAGAGACTGACAAGAATCACATTCATTGAAAGGGGTTGCCAAGCTTCCAAAAAAACTACGAGTTTCCTGAAATCTCAGCAAACATTTTTTCACCAATCTTGATGATACTTGCAGGTAATGATCAGTAATCCAATCCCACTTGGCTCACCAAATTTCGTTCTTCTAGGTTAAACCGTTCCTTTGCAGTAACCGTTTTCATGTTTAGGTTTCACTCTGTTTTCTCCTATATGGATACATGTAGTTGGAACTCTAAATCAAACACGGTTTGTGCTAGCTCTTTGAAACTTGGCACAATAATGTAGTTCCAAGTTCTATCGCTATGGTTTGTGTCCTATTGAAGTAGCCCGAAGCAGAGACTGACGAGAATCACTTTCATTGAAAGGGGTTGCCAAGCTTCTGTAAAACTACGAGTTTCCTGAAATCTCAGCAAACATTTTTTCACCCAATCTTGATGATACTTGCAGGTAATGATCAGTACACCAATCCCACTTGGCTCACCGAATTTCATTCTTCTAGGTTAAACCGTTCCTTTGCAGTAACCGTTTTCATGTTTAGGTTTCACTCTGTTTTCTCCTATATGGATACATGTATTTGGAACTCTAAATCAAACACGGTTTGTGCTAATTCTTTGAAACTTGGCACAATAATGTAGTTCCAAGTTCTATCGCTATGGTTTGTGTCCTATTGAAGTAGCCCCAAGCAGAGACTGACGAGAATCACATTCATTGAAAGGGGTTGCCAAGCTTCCTTAAAAGTACGAGTTTCCTGAAATCTCAGCAAACATTTTTTCACCCAATCTTGATGATACTTGCAGGTAATGATCAGTACACCAATCCCACTTGGCTCACCAAATTTCGTTCTTCTAGGTTAAACCGTTCCTTTGCAGTAACCGTTTTCATGTTTAGGTTTCACTCTGTTTTCTCCTATATGGATACATGTAGTTGGAACTCTAAATCAAACATGGTTTGTGCTAGCTCTTTGAAACTTGGCACAATAATGTAGTTCCAAGTTCTATCGCTATGGTTTGTGTCCTATTGAAGTAGCCCCAAGCAGAGACTGACGAGAATCACATTCATTGAAATTGGTTGCCAAGCTTCCAAAAAACTACGAGTTTCCTGAAATCTCAGCAAACATTTTTTCACCCAATCTTGATGATACTTGCAGGTAATGATCAGTACACCAATCCCACTTGGCTCACCAAATTTCGTTCTTCTAGGTTAAACCGTTCATTTTAACAACCGTTTTCATGTTTAGGTTTCAATCTGTTTTCTCCTATATGGATACATGTAGTTGGAACTCTAAATCAAACACGGTTTGTGCTAACTCTTTGAAACTTGGCACAATATTGGAGTTCCAAGTTCTATGGCTATGGTTTGTGTCTCATTGAAGTAGCCCCAAGCAGAGACTGACGAGAATCACATTCATTGAAAGGGGTTGCCAAGCTTCCGTAAAACTACGAGTTTCCTGAAATCTCAGCAAACATTTTTTCACCCAATCTTGATGATACTTGCAGGTAATGATCAGTACACCAATCCCACTTGGCTCACCAAATTTCGTTCTTCTAGGTTAAACCGTTCCTTTGCAGTAACCGTTTTCATGTTTAGGTTTCACTCTGTTTTCTCCTATATGGATACATGTAGTTGGAACTCTAAATGAAACACGGTTTGTGCTAGCTCTTTGATACTTGGCACAATAATGTAGTTCCAAGTTCTATGGCTATGGTTTGTGTCCTATTGAAGTAGCCCCAAGCAGAGACTGACGAGAATCACATTCATTGAAAGGGGTTGCCAAGCTTCCAAAAATCTACGAGTTTCCTGAAATCTCACCAAACATTTTTTCACATATCTTGATGATACTTGCAGGTAATGATCAGTAATCCAATCCCACTTGGCTCACCAAATTTCGTTCTTCTAGGTTAAACCGTTCCTTTGCAGTAACCGTTTTCATGTTTAGGTTTCACTCTGTTTTCTCCTATATGGATACATGTAGTTGGAACTCTAAATCAAACACGGTTTGTGCTAGCTCTTTGAAACTTGGCACAATAATGTAGTTCCAAGTTCTATCGCTATGGTTTGTGTCCTATTGAAGTAGCCCGAAGCAGAGACTGACGAGAATCACTTTCATTGAAAGGGGTTGCCAAGCTTCCGTAAAACTACGAGTTTCCTGAAATCTCAGCAAACATTTTTTCACCCAATCTTGATGATACTTGCAGGTAATGATCAGTACACCAATCCCACTTGGCTCACCGAATTTCATTCTTCTAGGTTAAACCGTTCCTTTGCAGTAACCGTTTTCATGTTTAGGTTTCTCTCTGTTTTCTCCTATATGGATACATGTATTTGGAACTCTAAATCAAACACGGTTTGTGCTAATTCTTTGAAACTTGGCACAATAATGTAGTTCCAAGTTCTATCGCTATGGTTTGTGTCCTATTGAAGTAGCCCCAAGCAGAGACTGACGAGAATCACATTCATTGAAATTGGTTGCCAAGCTTCCAAAAAACTACGAGTTTCCTGAAATCTCAGCAAACATTTTTTCACCCAATCTTGATGATACTTGCAGGTAATGATCAGTACACCAATCCCACTTGGCTCACCAAATTTCGTTCTTCTAGGTTAAACCGTTCCTTTTTAGCAACCGTTTTCATGTTTAGGTTTCACTCTGTTTTCTCCTATATGGATACATGTAGTTGGAACTCTAAATCAAACACGGTTTGTGCTAACTCTTTGAAACTTGGCACAATATTGTAGTTCCAAGTTCTATGGCTATGGTTTGTGTCTCATTGAAGTAGCCCCAAGCAGAGACTGACGAGAATCACATTCATTGAAAGGGGTTGCCAAGCTTCCAAAAAAACTACGAGTTTCCTGAAATCTCAGCAAACATTTTTTCACCAATCTTGATGATACTTGCAGGTAATGATCAGTAATCCAATCCCACTTGGCTCACCAAATTTCGTTCTTCTAGGTTAAACCGTTCCTTTGCAGTAACCGTTTTCATGTTTAGGTTTCACTCTGTTTTCTCCTATATGGATACATGTAGTTGGAACTCTAAATCAAACACGGTTTGTGCTAGCTCTTTGAAACTTGGCACAATAATGTAGTTCCAAGTTCTATCACTATGGTTTGTGTCCTATTGAAGTAGCCCGAAGCAGAGACTGACGAGAATCACTTTCATTGAAAGGGGTTGCCAAGCTTCTGTAAAACTACGAGTTTCCTGAAATCTCGGCAAACATTTTTTCACCCAATCTTGATGATACTTGCAGGTAATGATCAGTACACCAATCCCACTTGGCTCACCGAATTTCATTCTTCTAGGTTAAACCGTTCCTTTGCAGTAACCGTTTTCATGTTTAGGTTTCACTCTGTTTTCTCCTATATGGATACATGTATTTGGAACTCTAAATCAAACACGGTTTGTGCTAATTCTTTGAAACTTGGCACAATAATGTAGTTCCAAGTTCTATCGCTATGGTTTGTGTCCTATTGAAGTAGCCCCAAGCAGAGACTGACGAGAATCACATTCATTGAAAGGGGTTGCCAAGCTTCCTTAAAAGTACGAGTTTCCTGAAATCTCAGCAAACATTTTTTCACCCAATCTTGATGATACTTGCAGGTAATGATCAGTACACCAATCCCACTTGGCTCACCAAATTTCGTTCTTCTAGGTTAAACCGTTCCTTTGCAGTAACCGTTTTCATGTTTAGGTTTCACTCTGTTTTCTCCTATATGGATACATGTAGTTGGAACTCTAAATCAAACATGGTTTGTGCTAGCTCTTTGAAACTTGGCACAATAATGTAGTTCCAAGTTCTATGGCTATGGTTTGTGTCCTATTGAAGTAGCCCCAAGCAGAGACTGACGAGAATCACATTCATTGAAATTGGTTGCCAAGCTTCCAAAAAACTACGAGTTTCCTGAAATCTCAGCAAACATTTTTTCACCCAATCTTGATGATACTTGCAGGTAATGATCAGTACACCAATCCCACTTGGCTCACCAAATTTCGTTCTTCTAGGTTAAACCGTTCCTTTTTAGCAACCGTTTTCATGTTTAGGTTTCACTCTGTTTTCTCCTATATGGATACATGTAGTTGGAACTCTAAATCAAACACGGTTTGTGCTAACTCTTTGAAACTTGGCACAACATTGTAGTTCCAAGTTCTATGGCTATGGTTTGTGTCTCATTGAAGTAGCCCCAAGCAGAGACTGACGAGAATCACATTCATTGAAAGGGGTTGCCAAGATTCCAAAAAAACTACGAGTTTCCTGAAATCTCAGCAAACATTTTTTCACCAATCTTGATGATACTTGCAGGTAATGATCAGTAATCCAATCCCACTTGGCTCACCAAATTTCGTTCTTCTAGGTTAAACCGTTCCTTTGCAGTAACCGTTTTCATGTTTAGGTTTCACTCTGTTTTCTCCTATATGGATACATGTAGTTGGAACTCTAAATCAAACACGGTTTGTGCTAATTCTTTGAAACTTGGCACAATAATGTAGTTCCAAGTTCTATGGCTATGGTTTGTGTCCTATTGAAGTAGCCCCAAGCAGAGACTAACGAGAATCACTTTCATTGAAAGGGGTTGCCAAGCTTCCGTAAAACTACGAGTTTCCTGAAATCTCAGCAAACATTTTTTCACCCAATCTTGATGATACTTGCAGGTGTTGATCAGTACACCAATCCCACTTGGCTCACCAAATTTCGTTCTTCTAGGTTAAACCGTTCCTTTGCAGTAACCGTTTTCATGTTTAGGTTTCACTCTGTTTTCTCCTATATGGATACATGTATTTGGAACTCTAAATCAAACACGGTTTGTGCTAGCTCTTTGAAACTTGGCACAATAATGTAGTTCCAAGTTCTATCGCTATGGTTTGTGTCCTATTGAAGTAGCCCCAAGCAGAGACTGACGAGAATCACATTCATTGAAAGGGGTTGCCAAGCTTCCAAAACACTACGAGTTTCCTGAAATCTCAGCAAACATTTTTTCACCCAATCTTGATGATACTTGCAGGTAATGATCAGTACACCAATCCCACTTGGCTCACCAAATTTCATTCTTCTAGGTTAAACCGTTCCTTTGCAGTAACCGTTTTCATGTTTAGGTTTCACTCTGTTTTCTCCTATATGGATACATGTAGTTGGAACACTAAATCAAACACGGTTTGTGCTAGCTCTTTGAAACTTGGCACAATAATGTAGTTCCAAGTTCTATCGCTATGGTTTGTGTCCTATTGAAGTAGCCCCAAGCAGAGACTGACGGGAATCACTTTCATTGAAAGGGGTTGCGAAGCTTCCAAAAAACTACGAGTTTCCTGAAATCTCAGCAAACATTTTTTCCCCAATCTTGATGATACTTGCAGGTAATGATCAGTAATCCAATCACACTTGGCTCACCAAATTTCGTTCTTGTAGGTTAAACCGTTCCTTTGCAGTAACCATTTTCATGTTTAGGTTTCACTCTATTTTCTCCTATATGGATACATGTAGTTGGAACTCTAAATCAAAGACGGTTTGTGCTAGCTCTTTGAAACTTGGCACAATAATGTAGTTCCAAGTTCTATCGCTATGGTTTGTGTCCTATTGAAGTAGCCCCAAGCAGAAACTGACGAGAATCACATTCATTGAAATTGGTTGCCAAGCTTCCAAAAAACTACGAGTTTCCTGAAATCTCAGCAAACATTTTTTCACCCAATCGTGATGATACTTGCAGGTAATGATCAGTACACCAATCCCACTTGGCTCACCAAATTTCGTTCCTCTAGGTTAAACCGTTCCTTTGCAGTAACCGTTTTCATGTTTAGGTTTCACTCTGTTTTCTCCTATATGGATACATGTATTTGGAACTCTAAATCAAACGCGGTTTGTGCTAGCTCTTTGAAACTTGGCACAATAATGTAGTTCCAAGTCTATCGCTATGGTTTGTGTCCTATTGAAGTAGCCCCAAGCAGAGACTGACGAGAATCACATTCATTGAAAGGGGTTGCCAAGCTTCCAAAAAACTACGAGTTTCCTGAAATCTCACCAAAAATTTTTTCACCCAATCTTGATGATACTTGCAGGTAATGATCAGTACACCAATCCCACTTGGCTCACCAAATTTCGTTCTTCTAGGTTAAACCGTTCCTTTGCAGTAACCGTTTTCATGTTTAGATTTCACTCTATTTTCTCCTATATGGATACATGTAGTTGAAACTCTAAATTAAATACGGTTTGTGCTAATTCTTTGAAACTTAGCACAATAATGTAGTTCCAAGTTCTATCACGATGGTTTGTGTCCTATTGAAGTAGCCCGAAGCAGAGACTGACGAGAGTCACTTTCATTGAAAGGGGTTGCCAAGCTTCCGTAAAACTACGAGTTTCCTGAAATCTCATCAAATATTTTTTCACCAATCTTGATGATACTTGCAGGTAATGATCAGTACACCAATCCCACTTGGCTCACCAAATTTCATTCTTCTAGGTTAAACCGTTCCTTTGCAGTAACCGTTTCCATGTTTAGGTTTCACTCTGTTTTCTCCTATATGGATACATGTAGTTGGAACTCTAAATCAAACACGGTTTGTGCTAGCTCTTTGAAACTTGGCACAATAATGTAGTTCCAAGTTCTATCGCTATGGTTTGTGTCCTATTGAAGTAGCCCCAAGCAGAGACTGACGAGAATCACATTCATTGAAAGTGGTTGCCAAGCTTCCAAAAAACTACGAGTTTCCTGAAATCTCAGCAAACATTTTTTCACCAATCTTGATGATACTTGCAGGTAATGATCAGTAATCCAATCCCACTTGGCTCACCAAATTTCGTTCTTCTAGGTTAAACCGTTCCTTTGCAGTAACCGTTTTCATGTTTAGGTTTCACTCTGTTTTCTCCTATATGGATACATGTAGTTGAAACTCTAAATTAAATACGGTTTGTGCTAATTCTTTGAAACTTAGCACAATAATGTAGTTCCAAGTTCTATCACGATGGTTTGTGTCCTATTGAAGTAGCCCGAAGCAGAGACTGACGAGAGTCACTTTCATTGAAAGGGGTTGCCAAGCTTCCGTAAAACTACGAGTTTCCTGAAATCTCAGCAAATATTTTTTCACCAATCTTGATGATACTTGCAGGTAATGATCAGTACACCAATCCCACTTGGCTCACCAAATTTCATTCTTCTAGGTTAAACCGTTCCTTTGCAGTAACCGTTTCCATGTTTAGGTTTCACTCTGTTTTCTCCTATATGGATACATGTATTTGGAACTCTAAATCAAACACGGTTTGTGCTAGCTCTTTGAAACTTGGCGCAATAATGTAGTTCCAAGTTCTATGGCTATGGTTTGTGTCCTATTGAAGTAGCCCCAAGCAGAGACTGACGAGAATCACATTCATTGAAATTGGTTGCCAAGCTTCCAAAAAACTACGAGTTTCCTGAAATCTCAGCAAACATTTTTTCACCCAATCTTGATGATACTTGCAGGTAATGATCAGTACACCAATCCCACTTGGCTCACCAAATTTCGTTCTTCTAGGTTAAACCGTTCCTTTTTAGCAACCGTTTTCATGTTTAGGTTTCACTCTGTTTTCTCCTATATGGATACATGTATTTGGAACTCTAAATCAAACGCGGTTTGTGCTAGCTCTTTGAAATTTGGCACAATAATGTACTTCCAAGTTCTATCGCTATGGTTTGTGTCCTATTGAAGTAGCCCCAAGCAGAGACTGACGGGAATCACATTCATTGAAAGTGGTTGCCAAGCTTCCGTAAAACTACGAGTTTCCTGAAATCTCAGCAAACATTTTTTCACCCAATCTTGATGATACTTGCAGGTAATGATCAGTACACCAATCCCACTTGGCTCACCAAATTTTGTTCTTCTAGGTTAAACCGTTCCTTTGCAGTAACCGTTTTCATGTTTAGGTTTCACTCTGTTTTCTCCTATATGGATACATGTATTTGGAACTCTAAATCAAACGCGGTTTGTGCTAGCTCTTTGAAACTTGGCACAATAATGTAGTTCCAAGTTCTATCGCTATGGTTTGTGTCCTATTGAAGTAGCCCCAAGCAGAGACTGACGAGAATCACATTCATTGAAATTGGTTGCCAAGCTTCCAAAAAACTACGAGTTTCCTGAAATCTCAGCAAACATTTTTTCACCAAATCTTGATGATACTTGCAGGTAATGATGAGTACACCAATCCCACTTGGCTCACCAAATTTCGTTCTTCTAGGTTAAACCGTTCCTTTGCAGTAACCATTTTCATGTTTAGGTTTCACTCTGTTTTCTCCTATATGGATACATGTAGTTGGAACTCTAAATCAAACACGGTTTGTGGTAACTCTTTGAAACTTGGCACAATAATGTAGTTCCAAGTTCTATGGCTATGGTTTGTGTCCTATTGAAGTAGCCCCAAGCAGAGACTGACGAGAATCACATTCATTGAAAGGGGTTGCCAAGCTTCCAAAAAAACTACGAGTTTCCTGAAATCTCAGCAAACATTTTTTCACCAATCTTGATGATACTTGCAGGTAATGATCAGTAGTCCAATCCCACTTGGCTCACCAAATTTGGTTCTTCTAGGTTAAACCGTTCCTTTGCAGTAACCGTTTTCATGTTTAGGTTTCACTCTGTTTTCTCCTATATGGATACATGTAGTTGGAACTCTAAATCAAACACGGTTTGTGCTAATTCTTTGAAACTTGGCACAAAAATGTAGTTCCAAGTTCTATCGCTATGGTTTGTGTCCTATTGAAGTAGCCCCAAGCAGAGACTGACGAGAATCACTTTCATTGAAAGTGGTTGCCAAGCTTCCGTAAAACTACGAGTTTCCTGAAATCTCAGCAAACATTTTTTTCACCCAATCTTGATGATACTTGCAGGTAATGATCAGTACACCAATCCCACTTGGCTCACCAAATTTTGTTCTTCTAGGTTAAACCGTTCCTTTGCAGTAACCGTTTTCATGTTTAGGTTTCACTCTGTTTTCTCCTATATGGATACATGTATTTGGAACTCTAAATCAAACGCGGTTTGTGCTAGCTCTTTGAAACTTGGCACAATAATGTAGTTCCAAGTTCTATCGCTATGGTTTGTGTCCTATTGAAGTAGCCCCAAGCAGAGACTGACGAGAATCACATTCATTGAAAGGGGTTGCTAAGCTTCCAAAAAACTACGAGTTTCCTGAAATCTCAGCAAACATTTTTTCACCAAATCTTGATGATACTTGCAGGTAATGATGAGTACACCAATCCCACTTGGCTCACCAAATTTCGTTCTTCTAGGTTAAACCGTTCCTTTGCAGTAACCATTTTCATGTTTAGGTTTCACTCTGTTTTCTCCTATATGGATACATGTAGTTGGAACTCTAAATCAAACACGGTTTGTGGTAACTCTTTGAAACTTGGCACAATAATGTAGTTCCAAGTTCTATGGCTATGGTTTGTGTCCTATTGAAGTAGCCCCAAGCAGAGACTGACGAGAATCACATTCATTGAAAGGGGTTGCCAAGCTTCCAAAAAAACTACGAGTTTCCTGAAATCTCAGCAAACATTTTTTCACCAATCTTGATGATACTTGCAGGTAATGATCAGTAATCCAATCCCACTTGGCTCACCAAATTTCGTTCTTCTAGGTTAAACCGTTCCTTTGCAGTAACCGTTTTCATGTTTAGGTTTCACTCTGTTTTCTCCTATATGGATACATGTAGTTGGAACTCTAAATCAAACACGGTTTGTGCTAATTCTTTGAAACTTGGCACAATAATGTAGTTCCAAGTTCTATGGCTATGGTTTGTGTCCTATTGAAGTAGCCCCAAGCAGAGACTAACGAGAATCACTTTCATTGAAAGGGGTTGCCAAGCTTCCGTAAAACTATGAGTTTCCTGAAATCTCAGCAAACATTTTTTCACCCAATCTTGATGATACTTGCAGGTGTTGATCAGTACACCAATCCCACTTGGCTCACCAAATTTCGTTCTTCTAGGTTAAACTGTTCCTTTGCAGTAACCGTTTTCATGTTTAGGTTTCACTCTGTTTTCTCCAATATGGATACATGTATTTGGAACTCTAAATCAAACGCGGTTTGTGCTAGCTCTTTGAAACTTGGCACAATAATGTAGTTCCAAGTTCTATCGCTATGGTTTGTGTCCTATTGAAGTAGCCCCAAGCAGAGACTGACGAGAATCACTTTCATTGAAAGGGGTTGCCAAGCTTCCAAAAAACTACAAGTTTCCGGAAATCTCAGCAAACATTTTTTCACCAATCTTGATGATACTTGCAGGTAATGATCAGTAATCCAATCCCACTTGGCTCACCAAATTTCGTTCTTCTAGGTTAAATTCCTTTGCAGTAACCGTTTTCATGTTTAGGTTTCACTCTGTTTTCTCCTATATGGATACATGTAGTTGGAACACTAAATCAAACACGGTTTGTGCTAGCTCTTTGAAACTTGGCACAATAATGTAGTTCCAAGTTCTATCGCTATGGTTTGTGTCCTATTGAAGTAGCCCCAAGCAGAGACTGACGGGAATCACTTTCATTGAAAGGGGTTGCGAAGCTTCCAAAAAACTACGAGTTTCCTGAAATCTCAGCAAACATTTTTTCCCCAATCTTGATGATACTTGCAGGTAATGATGAGTAATCCAATCACACTTGGCTCACCAAATTTCGTTCTTTAGGTTAAACCGTTCCTTTGCAGTAACCATTTTCATGTTTAGGTTTCACTCTATTTTCTCCTATATGGATACATGTAGTTGGAACTCTAAATCAAAGACGGTTTGTGCTAGCTCTTTGAAACTTGGCACAATAATGTAGTTCCAAGTTCTATCGCTATGGTTTGTGTCCTATTGAAGTAGCCCGAAGCAGAGACTGACGAGAATCACTTTCATTGAAAGGGGTTGCCAAGCTTCCAAAAAACTACGAGTTTCCTGAAATCTCAGCAAACATTTTTTCACCCAATCTTGATGATACTTGCAGGTAATGATCAGTACACCAATCCCACTTGGCTCACCAAGTTTCGTTCTTCTAGGTTAAACCGTTCCTTTGCAGTAACCGTTTTCATGTTTAGATTTCACTCTGTTTTCTCCTATATGGATACATGTAGTTGGAACTCTAAATCAAACACGGTTTGTGCTAGCTCTTTGAAACTTGGCACAATAATGTAGTTCCAAGTTCTATGGCTATGGTTTGTGTCCTATTGAAGTAGCCCCAAGCAGAAACTGACGAGAATCACATTCATTGAAATTGGTTGCCAAGCTTCCAAAAAACTACGAGTTTCCTGAAATCTCAGCAAACATTTTTTCACCCAATCTTGATGATACTTGCAGGTAATGATCAGTACACCAATCCCACTTGGCTCACCAAATTTCGTTCTTCTAGGTTAAACCGTTCCTTTGCAGTAACCGTTTTCATGTTTAGGTTTCACTCTGTTTTCTCCTATATGGATACATGTATTTGGAACTCTAAATCAAACGCGGTTTGTGCTAGCTCTTTGAAACTTGGCACAATAATGTAGTTCCAAGTCGATCGCTATGGTTTGTGTCCTATTGAAGTAGCCCCAAGCAGAGACTGACGAGAATCACATTCATTGAAAGGGGTTGCCAAGCTTCCAAAAAACTACGAGTTTCCTGAAATCTCACCAAAAATTTTTTCACCCAATCTTGATGATACTTGCAGGTAATGATCAGTACACCAATCCCACTTGGCTCACCAAATTTCGTTCTTCTAGGTTAAACCGTTCCTTTGCAGTAACCGTTTTCATGTTTAGATTTCACTCTATTTTCTCCTATATGGATACATGTAGTTGAAACTCTAAATTAAATACGGTTTGTGCTAATTCTTTGAAACTTAGCACAATAATGTAGTTCCAAGTTCTATCACGATGGTTTGTGTCCTATTGAAGTAGCCCGAAGCAGAGACTGACGAGAGTCACTTTCATTGAAAGGGGTTGCCAAGCTTCCGTAAAACTACGAGTTTCCTGAAATCTCATCAAATATTTTTTCACCAATCTTGATGATACTTGCAGGTAATGATCAGTACACCAATCCCACTTGGCTCACCAAATTTCATTCTTCTAGGTTAAACCGTTCCTTTGCAGTAACCGTTTCCATGTTTAGGTTTCACTCTGTTTTCTCCTATATGGATACATGTAGTTGGAACTCTAAATCAAACACGGTTTGTGCTAGCTCTTTGAAACTTGGCACAATAATGTAGTTCCAAGTTCTATGGCCATGGTTTGTGTCCTATTGAAGTAGCCCCAAGCAGAGACTGACGAGAATCACATTCATTGAAATTGGTTGCCAAGCTTCCAAAAAACTACGAGTTTCCTGAAATCTCAGCAAACATTTTTTCACCCAATCTTGATGATACTTGCAGGTAATGATCAGTACACCAATCCCACTTGGCTCACCAAATTTCGTTCTTCTAGGTTAAACCGTTCCTTTTTAGCAACCGTTTTCATGTTTAGGTTTCACTCTGTTTTCTCCTATATGGATACATGTATTTGGAACTCTAAATCAAACGCGGTTTGTGCTAGCTCTTTGAAATTTGGCACAATAATGTACTTCCAAGTTCTATCGCTATGGTTTGTGTCCTATTGAAGTAGCCCCAAGCAGAGACTGACGGGAATCACATTCATTGAAAGGGGTTGCCAAGCTTCCAAAAAAACTACGAGTTTCCTGAAATCTCACCAAACAGTTTTTCACCAATCTTGATGATACTTGCAGGTAATGATCAGTACACCAATCCCACATCGCTCACCAAATTTCGTTCTTCTACGTTAAACCGTTCCTTTGCAGTAACCGTTTTCATGTTTAGGTTTCACTCTGTTTTCTCCTATATGGATACATGTAGTTGGAACTCTAAATCAAACACGGTTTGTGCTAATTCTTTGAAACTTGGCACAATAATGTAGTTCCAAGTTCTATCGCTATGGTTTGTGTCCTATTGAGGTACCCGAAGCAGAGACTGACGAGAATCACTTTCATTGAAAGTGGTTGCCAAGCTTCTGTAAAACTACGAGTTTCCTGAAATCTCAGCAAACATTTTTTCACCCAATCTTGATGATACTTGCAGGTAATGATCAGTACTCCAATCCCACTTGGCTCACCAAATTTTGTTCTTCTAGGTTAAACCGTTCCTTTGCAGTAACCGTTTTCATGTTTAGGTTTCACTCTGTTTTCTCCTATATGGATACATGTATTTGGGACTCTAAATCAAACGCGGTTTGTGCTAGCTCTTTGAAACTTGGCACAATAATGTAGTTCCAAGTTCTATCGCTATGGTTTGTGTCCTATTGAAGTAGCCCCAAGCAGAGACTGACGAGAATCACATTCATTGAAAGGGGTTGCCAAGCTTCCAAAACACTACGAGTTTCCTGAAATCTCAGCAAACATTTTTTCACCCAATCTTGATGATACTTGTAGGTAATGATTAGTACACCAATCCCACTTGGCTCACCAAATTTCATTCTTCTAGGTTAAACCGTTCCTTTGCAGTAACCGTTTTCATGTTTAGGTTTCACTCTGTTTTCTCCTATATGGATACATGTAGTTGGAACACTAAATCAAACACGGTTTGTGCTAGCTCTTTGAAACTTGGCACAATAATGTAGTTCCAAGTTCTATCGCTATGGTTTGTGTCCTATTGAAGTAGCCCCAAGCAGAGACTGACGGGAATCACTTTCATTGAAAGGGGTTGCGAAGCTTCCAAAAAACTACGAGTTTCCTGAAATCTCAGGAAACATTTTTTCTCCAATCTTGATGATACTTGCAGGTAATGATCAGTAATCCAATCACACTTGGCTCACCAAATTTCGTTCTTGTAGGTTAAACCGTTCCTTTGCAGTAACCATTTTCATGTTTAGGTTTCACTCTATTTTCTCCTATATGGATACATGTAGTTGGAACTCTAAATCAAAGACGGTTTGTGCTAGCTCTTTGAAACTTGGCACAATAATGTAGTTCCAAGTTCTATCGCTATGGTTTGTGTCCTATTGAAGTAGCCCGAAGCAGAGACTGACGAGAATCACTTTCATTGAAAGGGGTTGCCAAGCTTCCAAAAAACTACGAGTTTCCTGAAATCTCAGCAAACATTTTTTCACCCAATCTTGATGATACTTGCAGGTAATGATCAGTACACCAATCCCACTTGGCTCACCAAGTTTCGTTCTTCTAGGTTAAACCGTTCCTTTGCAGTAACCGTTTTCATGTTTAGATTTCACTCTGTTTTCTCCTATATGGATACATGTAGTTGGAACTCTAAATCAAAGACGGTTTGTGCTAGCTCTTTGAAACTTGGCACAATAATGTAGTTCCAAGTTCTATGGCTATGGTTTGTGTCCTATTGAAGTAGCCCCAAGCAGAAACTGACGAGAATCACATTCATTGAAATTGGTTGCCAAGCTTCCAAAAAACTACGAGTTTCCTGAAATCTCAGCAAACATTTTTTCACCCAATCTTGATGATACTTGCAGGTAATGATCAGTACACCAATCCCACTTGGCTCACCAAATTTCGTTCTTCTAGGTTAAACCGTTCCTTTGCAGTAACCGTTTTCATGTTTAGGTTTCACTCTGTTTTCTCCTATATGGATACATGTATTTGGAACTCTAAATCAAACGCGGTTTGTGCTAGCTCTTTGATACTTGGCACAATAATGTAGTTCCAAGTTCTATGGCTATGGTTTGTGTCCTATTGAAGTAGCCCCAAGCAGAGACTGACGAGAATCACATTCATTGAAAGGGGTTGCCAAGCTTCCAAAAAACTACGAGTTTCCTGAAATCTCACCAAAAATTTTTTCACCCAATCTTGATGATACTTGCAGGTAATGATCAGTAATCCAATCCCACTTGGCTCACCAAATTTCGTTCTTCTAGGTTAAACCGTTCCTTTGCAGTAACCGTTTTCATGTTTAGATTTCACTCTATTTTCTCCTATATGGATACATGTAGTTGAAACTCTAAATTAAATACGGTTTGTGCTAATTCTTTGAAACTTAGCACAATAATGTAGTTCCAAGTTCTATCACGATGGTTTGTGTCCTATTGAAGTAGCCCGAAGCAGAGACTGACGAGAGTCACTTTCATTGAAAGGGGTTGCCAAGCTTCCGTAAAACTACGAGTTTCCTGAAATCTCATCAAATATTTTTTCACCAATCTTGATGATACTTGCAGGTAATGATCAGTATCCAATCCCCACTTGGCTCACCAAATTTCGTTCTTCTAGGTTAAACCGTTCCTTTGCAGTAACCGTTTTCATGTTTAGGTTTCACTCTGTTTTCTCCTATATGTATACATGTAGTTGGAACTCTAAATCAAACACGGTTTGTGCTAATTCTTTTGAAACTTGGCACAAAAATGTAGTTCCAAGTTCTATCACTATGGTTTGTGTCCTATTGAAGTAGCACCAAGCAGAGACTGACGAGAATCACTTTAATTGAAAGTGGTTGCCAAGCTTCCGTAAAAATACGAGTTTCCTGAAATCTCAGCAAACATTTTTTCACCAAATCTTGATGATACTTGCAGGTAATGATGAGTACACCAATCCCACTTGTCTCACCAAATTTCGTTCTTCTAGGTTAAACCGTTCCTTTGCAGTAACCATTTTCATATTTAGGTTTCACTCTGTTTTCTCCTATATGGATACATGTAGTTGGAACTCTAAATCAAACACGGTTTGTGGTAACTCTTTGAAACTTGGCACAATAATGTAGTTCCAAGTTCTATGGCTATGGTTTGTGTCCTATTGAAGTAGCCCCAAGCAGAGGACTGACGAGAATCACATTCATTGAAAGGGGTTGCCAAGCTTCCAAAAAAACTACGAGTTTCCTGAAATCTCAGCAAACATTTTTTCACCAATCTTGATGATACTTGCAGGTAATGATCAGTAATCCAATCCCACCTTGGCTCACCAAATTTCGTTCTTCTAGGTTAAACCGTCCTTTGCAAATAACCGTTTTCATGTTTAGGTTTCACTCTGTTTTCTCCTATATGGATACATGTAGTTGGAACTCTAAATCAAACACGGTTTGTGCTAATTCTTTGAAACTTGGCACAAAAATGTAGTTCCAAGTTCTATCGCTATGGTTTGTGTCCTATTGAAGTAGCCCCAAGCAGAGACTGACGAGAATCACTTTCATTGAAAGTGGTTGCCAAGCTTCCGTAAAACTACGAGTTTCCTGAAATCTCAGCAAACATTTTTTCACCCAATCTTGATGATACTTGCAGGTAATGATCAGTACACAATCCCACTTGGCTCACCAAATTTTGTTCTTCTAGGTTAAAACCGTTCCTTTGCAGTAACCGTTTTCATGTTTAGGTTTCACTCTGTTTTCTCCTATATGGATACATGTATTTGGAACTCTAAATCAAACGCGGTTTGTGGTAGCTCTTTGAAACTTGGCACAATAATGTAGTTCCAAGTTCTATCACTATGGTTTGTGTCCTATTGAAGTAGCCCCAAGCAGAGACTGACGAGAATCACATTCATTGAAAGGGGTTGCCAAGCTTCCAAAAAACTACGAGTTTCCTGAAATCTCAGCAAACATTTTTTCACCAAATCTTGATGATACTTGCAGGTAATGATGAGTACACCAATCCCACTTGGCTCACCAAATTTCGTTCTTCTAGGTTAAACCGTTCCTTTGCAGTAACCATTTTCATGTTTAGGTTTCACTCTGTTTTCTCCTATATGGATACATGTAGTTGGAACTCTAAATCAAACACGGTTTGTGGTAACTCTTTGAAACTTGGCACAATAATGTAGTTCCAAGTTCTATGGCTATGGTTTGTGTCCTATTGAAGTAGCCCCAAGCAGAGACTGACGAGAATCACATCATTGAAAGGGTTGCCAAGCTTCCAAAAAAAACTACGAGTTTCCTGAAATCTCAGCAAACATTTTTTCACCAATCTTGATGATACTTGCAGGTAATGATCAGTAATCCAATCCCACTTGGCTCACCAAATTTCGTTCTTCTAGGTTAAACCGTTCCTTTGCAGTAACCGTTTTCATGTTTAGGTTTCACTCTGTTTTCTCCTATATGGATACATGTAGTTGGAACTCTAAATCAAACACGGTTTGTGCTAATTCTTTGAAACTTGGCACAATAATGTAGTTCCAAGTTCTATGGCTATGGTTTGTGTCCTATTGAAGTAGCCCCAAGCAGAGACTAACGAGAATCACTTTCATTGAAAGGGGTTGCCAAGCTTCCGTAAAACTATGAGTTTCCTGAAATCTCAGCAAACATTTTTTCACCCAATCTTGATGATACTTGCAGGTGTTGATCAGTACACCAATCCCACTTGGCTCACCAAATTTCGTTCTTCTAGGTTAAACCGTTCCTTTGCAGTAACCGTTTTCATGTTTAGGTTTCACTCTTGTTTTCTCCAATATGGATACATGTATTTGGAACTCTAAATCAAACGCGGTTTGTGCTAGCTCTTTGAAACTTGGCACAATAATGTAGTTCCAAGTTCTATCGCTATGGTTTGTGTCCTATTGAAGTAGCCCCAAGCAGAGACTGACGAGAATCACATTCATTGAAAGGGGTTGCCAAGCTTCCAAAAAACTACGAGTTTCCTGAAATCTCAGCAAACATTTTTCACCCAATCTTGATGATACTTGCAGGTAATGATCAGTACACCAATCCCACTTGGCTCACCAAATTTCGTTCTTCTAGGTTAAACCGTTCCTTTGCAGTAACCGTTTTCATGTTTAGGTTTCACTCTGTTTTCTCCTATATGGATACATGTAGTTGGAACTCTAAATCAAACACGGTTTGTGCTAATTCTTTGAAACTTGGCACAATAATGTAGTTCCAAGTTCTATGGCTATGGTTTGTGTCCTATTGAAGTAGCCCCAAGCAGAGACTAACGAGAATCACTTTCATTGAAAGGGGTTGCCAAGCTTCCGTAAAACTACGAGTTTCCTGAAATCTCAGCAAACATTTTTCCACCCAATCTTGATGATACTTGCAGGTGTTGATCAGTACACCAATCCCACTTGGCTCACCAAATTTCGTTCTTCTAGGTTAAACCGTTCCTTTGCAGTAACCGTTTTCATGTTTAGGTTTCACTCTGTTTTCTCCTATATGGATACATGTATTTGGAACTCTAAATCAAACGCGGTTTGTGCTAGCTCTTTGAAACTTGGCACAATAATGTAGTTCCAAGTTCTATCGCTATGGTTTGTGTCCTATTGAAGTAGCCCCAAGCAGAGACTGACGAGAATCACTTTCATTGAAAGGGGTTGCCAAGCTTCCAAAAAACTACGAGTTTCCTGAAATCTCAGCAAACATTTTTTCACCCAATCTTGATGATACTTGCAGGTAATGATCAGTACACCAATCCCACTTGGCTCACCAAATTTCGTTCTTCTAGGTTAAACCGTACCTTTGCAGTAACCGTTTTCATGTTTAGGTTTCACTCTGTTTTCTCCTATATGGATACATGTATTTGGAACTCTAAATCAAACACGGTTTGTGGTAACTCTTTGAAACTTGGCACAATAATGTAGTTCCAAGTTCTATGGCTATGGTTTGTGTCCTATTGAAGTAGCCCCAAGCAGAGACTGACGAGAATCACATTCATTGAAAGGGGTTGCCAAGCTTCCAAAAAAACTACGAGTTTCCTGAAATCTCAGCAAACATTTTTTCACCAATCTTGATGATACTTGCAGGTAATGATCAGTAATCCAATCCCACTTGGCTCACCAAATTTCGTTCTTCTAGGTTAAACCGTTCCTTTGCAGTAACCGTTTCCATGTTTAGGTTTCACTCTGTTTTCTCCTATATGGATACATGTAGTTGGAACTCTAAATCAAACACGGTTTGTGCTAGCTCTTTGAAACTTGGCACAATAATGTAGTTCCAAGTTCTATGGCCATGGTTTGTGTCCTATTGAAGTAGCCCCAAGCAGAGACTGACGAGAATCACATTCATTGAAATTGGTTGCCAAGCTTCCAAAAAACTACGAGTTTCCTGAAATCTCAGCAAACATTTTTTCACCCAATCTTGATGATACTTGCAGGTAATGATCAGTACACCAATCCCACTTGGCTCACCAAATTTCGTTCTTCTAGGTTAAACCGTTCCTTTTTAGCAACCGTTTTCATGTTTAGGTTTCACTCTGTTTTCTCCTATATGGATACATGTATTTGGAACTCTAAATCAAACGCGGTTTGTGCTAGCTCTTTGAAATTTGGCACAATAATGTACTTCCAAGTTCTATCGCTATGGTTTGTGTCCTATTGAAGTAGCCCCAAGCAGAGACTGACGGGAATCACATTCATTGAAAGGGGTTGCCAAGCTTCCAAAAAACTACGAGTTTCCTGAAATCTCACCAAACAGTTTTTCACCAATCTTGATGATACTTGCAGGTAATGATCAGTACACCAATCCCACTTGGCTCACCAAGTTTCGTTCTTCTACGTTAAACCGTTCCTTTGCAGTAACCGTTTTCATGTTTAGGTTTCACTCTGTTTTCTCCTATATGGATACATGTAGTTGGAACTCTAAATCAAACACGGTTTGTGCTAATTCTTTGAAACTTGGCACAATAATGTAGTTCCAAGTTCTATCGCTATGGTTTGTGTCCTATTGAGGTACCCGAAGCAGAGACTGACGAGAATCACTTTCATTGAAAGTGGTTGCCAAGCTTCTGTAAAACTACGAGTTTCCTGAAATTTCAGCAAACATTTTTTCACCCAATCTTGATGATACTTGCAGGTAATGATCAGTACACCAATCCCACTTGGCTCACCAAATTTTGTTCTTCTAGGTTAAACCGTTCCTTTGCAGTAACCGTTTTCATGTTTAGGTTTCACTCTGTTTTCTCCTATATGGATACATGTATTTGGAACTCTAAATCAAACGCGGTTTGTGCTAGCTCTTTGAAACTTGGCACAATAATGTAGTTCCAAGTTCTATCGCTATGGTTTGTGTCCTATTGAAGTAGCCCCAAGCAGAGACTGACGAGAATCACATTCATTGAAAGGGGTTGCCAAGCTTCCAAAACACTACGAGTTTCCTGAAATCTCAGCAAACATTTTTTCACCCAATCTTGATGATACTTGCAGGTAATGATCAGTACACCAATCCCACTTGGCTCACCAAATTTCATTCTTCTAGGTTAAACCGTTCCTTTGCAGTAACCGTTTTCATGTTTAGGTTTCACTCTGTTTTCTCCTATATGGATACATGTAGTTGGAACACTAAATCAAACACGGTTTGTGCTAGCTCTTTGAAACTTGGCACAATAATGTAGTTCCAAGTTCTATCGCTATGGTTTGTGTCCTATTGAAGTAGCCCCAAGCAGAGACTGACGGGAATCACTTTCATTGAAAGGGGTTGCCAAGCTTCCAAAAAACTACGAGTTTCCTGAAATCTCAGCAAACATTTTTTCACCAAATCTTGATGATACTTGCAGGTAATGATGAGTACACCAATCCCACTTGGCTCACCAAATTTCGTTCTTCTAGGTTAAACCGTTCCTTTGCAGTAACCATTTTCATGTTTAGGTTTCACTCTGTTTTCTCCTATATGGATACATGTAGTTGGAACTCTAAATCAAACACGGTTTGTGGTAACTCTTTGAAACTTGGCACAATAATGTAGTTCCAAGTTCTATGGCTATGGTTTGTGTCCTATTGAAGTAGCCCCAAGCAGAGACTGACGAGAATCACATTCATTGAAAGGGGTTGCCAAGCTTCCAAAAAAACTACGAGTTTCCTGAAATCTCAGCAAACATTTTTTCACCAATCTTGATGATACTTGCAGGTAATGATCAGTAATCCAATCCCACTTGGCTCACCAAATTTCGTTCTTCTAGGTCAAACCGTTCCTTTGCAGTAACCGTTTTCATGTTTAGGTTTCACTCTGTTTTCTCCTATATGGATACATGTAGTTGGAACTCTAAATCAAACACGGTTTGTGCTAATTCTTTGAAACTTGGCACAATAATGTAGTTCCAAGTTCTATGGCTATGGTTTGTGTCCTATTGAAGTAGCCCCAAGCAGAGACTAACGAGAATCACTTTCATTGAAAGGGGTTGCCAAGCTTCCGTAAAACTATGAGTTTCCTGAAATCTCAGCAAACATTTTTTCACCCAATCTTGATGATACTTGCAGGTGTTGATCAGTACACCAATCCCACTTGGCTCACCAAATTTCGTTCTTCTAGGTTAAACCATTCCTTTGCAGTAACCGTTTTCATGTTTAGGTTTCACTCTGTTTTCTCCAATATGGATACATGTATTTGGAACTCTAAATCAAACGCGGTTTGTGCTAGCTCTTTGAAACTTGGCACAATAATGTAGTTCCAAGTTCTATCGCTATGGTTTGTGTCCTATTGAAGTAGCCCCAAGCAGAGACTGACGAGAATCACATTCATTGAAAGGGGTTGCCAAGCTTCCAAAAAACTACGAGTTTCCTGAAATCTCAGCAAACATTTTTTCACCCAATCTTGATGATACTTGCAGGTAATGATCAGTACACCAATCCCACTTGGCTCACCAAATTTCGTTCTTCTAGGTTAAACCGTTCCTTTGCAGTAACCGTTTTCATGTTTAGGTTTCACTCTGTTTTCTCCTATATGGATACATGTAGTTGGAACTCTAAATCAAACACGGTTTGTGCTAATTCTTTGAAACTTGGCACAATAATGTAGTTCCAAGTTCTATGGCTATGGTTTGTGTCCTATTGAAGTAGCCCCAAGCAGAGACTAACGAGAATCACTTTCATTGAAAGGGGTTGCCAAGCTTCCGTAAAACTACGAGTTTCCTGAAATCTCAGCAAACATTTTTCCACCCAATCTTGATGATACTTGCAGGTGTTGATCAGTACACCAATCCCACTTGGCTCACCAAATTTCGTTCTTCTAGGTTAAACCGTTCCTTTGCAGTAACCGTTTTCATGTTTAGGTTTCACTCTGTTTTCTCCTATATGGATACATGTATTTGGAACTCTAAATCAAACGCGGTTTGTGCTAGCTCTTTGAAACTTGGCACAATAATGTAGTTCCAAGTTCTATCGCTATGGTTTGTGTCCTATTGAAGTAGCCCCAAGCAGAGACTGACGAGAATCACTTTCATTGAAAGGGGTTGCCAAGCTTCCAAAAAACTACGAGTTTCCTGAAATCTCAGCAAACATTTTTTCACCCAATCTTGATGATACTTGCAGGTAATGATCAGTACACCAATCCCACTTGGCTCACCAAATTTCGTTCTTCTAGGTTAAACCGTACCTTTGCAGTAACCGTTTTCATGTTTAGGTTTCACTCTGTTTTCTCCTATATGGATACATGTATTTGGAACTCTAAATCAAACACGGTTTGTGGTAACTCTTTGAAACTTGGCACAATAATGTAGTTCCAAGTTCTATGGCTATGGTTTGTGTCCTATTGAAGTAGCCCCAAGCAGAGACTGACGAGAATCACATTCATTGAAAGGGGTTGCCAAGCTTCCAAAAAAACTACGAGTTTCCTGAAATCTCAGCAAACATTTTTTCACCAATCTTGATGATACTTGCAGGTAATGATCAGTAATCCAATCCCACTTGGCTCACCAAATTTCATTCTTCTAGGTTAAACCGTTCCTTTGCAGTAACCGTTTCCATGTTTAGGTTTCACTCTGTTTTCTCCTATATGGATACATGTAGTTGGAACTCTAAATCAAACACGGTTTGTGCTAGCTCTTTGAAACTTGGCACAATAATGTAGTTCCAAGTTCTATGGCCATGGTTTGTGTCCTATTGAAGTAGCCACAAGCAGAGACTGACGAGAATCACATTCATTGAAATTGGTTGCCAAGCTTCCAAAAAACTACGAGTTTCCTGAAATCTCAGCAAACATTTTTTCACCCAATCTTGATGATACTTGCAGGTAATGATCAGTACACCAATCCCACTTGGCTCACCAAATTTCGTTCTTCTAGGTTAAACCGTTCCTTTTTAGCAACCGTTTTCATGTTTAGGTTTCACTCTGTTTTCTCCTATATGGATACATGTATTTGGAACTCTAAATCAAACGCGGTTTGTGCTAGCTCTTTGAAATTTGGCACAATAATGTACTTCCAAGTTCTATCGCTATGATTTGTGTCCTATTGAAGTAGCCCCAAGCAGAGACTGACGGGAATCACATTCATTGAAAGGGGTTGCCAAGCTTCCAAAAAAACTACGAGTTTCCTGAAATCTCACCAAACAGTTTTTCACCAATCTTGATGATACTTGCAGGTAATGATCAGTACACCAATCCCACATCGCTCACCAAATTTCGTTCTTCTACGTTAAACCGTTCCTTTGCAGTAACCGTTTTCATGTTTAGGTTTCACTCTGTTTTCTCCTATATGGATACATGTATTTGGAACTCTAAATCAAACGCGGTTTGTGCTAGCTCTTTGAAACTTGGCACAATAATGTAGTTCCAAGTTCTATCGCTATGGTTTGTGTCCTATTGAAGTAGCCCCAAGCAGAGACTGACGAGAATCACATTCATTGAAAGGGGTTGCCAAGCTTCCAAAACTCTACGAGTTTCCTGAAATCTCAGCAAACATTTTTTCACCCAATCTTGATGATACTTGCAGGTAATGATCAGTACACCAATCCCACTTGGCTCACCAAATTTCATTCTTCTAGGTTAAACCGTTCCTTTGCAGTAACCGTTTTCATGTTTAGGTTTCACTCTGTTTTCTCCTATATGGATACATGTAGTTGGAACACTAAATCAAACACGGTTTGTGCTAGCTCTTTGAAACTTGGCACAATAATGTAGTTCCAAGTTCTATCGCTATGGTTTGTGTCCTATTGAAGTAGCCCCAAGCAGAGACTGACGGGAATCACTTTCATTGAAAGGGGTTGCGAAGCTTCCAAAAAACTACGAGTTTCCTGAAATCTCAGCAAACATTTTTTCCCCAATCTTGATGATACTTGCAGGTAATGATCAGTAATCCAATCACACTTGGCTCACCAAATTTCGTTCTTGTAGGTTAAACCGTTCCTTTGCAGTAACCATTTTCATGTTTAGGTTTCACTCTATTTTCTCCTATATGGATACATGTAGTTGGAACTCTAAATCAAAGACGGTTTGTGCTAGCTCTTTGAAACTTGGCACAATAATGTAGTTCCAAGTTCTATCGCTATGGTTTGTGTCCTATTGAAGTAGCCCGAAGCAGAGACTGACGAGAATCACTTTCATTGAAAGGGGTTGCCAAGCTTCCAAAAAACTACGAGTTTCCTGAAATCTCAGCAAACATTTTTTCACCCAATCTTGATGATACTTGCAGGTAATGATCAGTACACCAATCCCACTTGGCTCACCAAGTTTCGTTCTTCTAGGTTAAACCGTTCCTTTGCAGTAACCGTTTTCATGTTTAGATTTCACTCTGTTTTCTCCTATATGGATACATGTATTTGGAACTCTAAATCAAACACGGTTTGTGCTAGCTCTTTGAAACTTGGCACAATAATGTAGTTCCAAGTTCTATGGCTATGGTTTGTGTCCTATTGAGGTACCCGAAGCAGAGACTGACGAGAATCACTTTCATTGAAAGTGGTTGCCAAGCTTCTGTAAAACTACGAGTTTCCTGAAATCTCAGCAAACATTTTTTCACCCAATCTTGATGATACTTGCAGGTAATGATCAGTACACCAATCCCACTTGGCTCACCAAATTTTGTTCTTCTAGGTTAAACCGTTCCTTTGCAGTAACCGTTTTCATGTTTAGGTTTCACTCTGTTTTCTCCTATATGGATACATGTATTTGGAACTCTAAATCAAACGCGGTTTGTGCTAGCTCTTTGAAACTTGGCCAAATAATGTAGTTCCAAGTTCTATCGCTATGGTTTGTGTCCTATTGAAGTATCCCCAAGCAGAGACTGACGAGAATCACATTCATTGAAAGCGGTTGCCAAGCTTCCAAAAAACTACGAGTTTCCTGAAATCTCAGCAAACATTTTTTCACCAATCTTGATGATACTTGCAGGTAATGATCAGTACACCAATCCCACTTGGCTCACCAAATTTCGTTCTTCTAGGTTAAACCGTTCCTTTGCAGTAACCGTTTTCATGTTTAGGTTTCACTCTGTTTTCTCCTATATGGATACATGTAGTTGAAACTCTAAATTAAATACGGTTTGTGCTAATTCTTTGAAACTTAGCACAATAATGTAGTTCCAAGTTCTATCACGATGGTTTGTGTCCTATTGAAGTAGCCCGAAGCAGAGACTGACGAGAGTCACTTTCATTGAAAGGGGTTGCCAAGCTTCCGTAAAACTACGAGTTTCCTGAAATCTCAGCAAATATTTTTTCACCAATCTTGATGATACTTGCAGGTAATGATCAGTACACCAATCCCACTTGGCTCACCAAATTTCATTCTTCTAGGTTAAACCGTTCCTTTGCAGTAACCGTTTCCATGTTTAGGTTTCACTCTGTTTTCTCCTATATGGATACATGTATTTGGAACTCTAAATCAAACACGGTTTGTGCTAGCTCTTTGAAACTTGGCACAATAATGTAGTTCCAAGTTCTATGGCTATGGTTTGTGTCCTATTGAAGTAGCCCCAAGCAGAGACTGACGAGAATCACATTCATTGAAATTGGTTGCCAAGCTTCCAAAAAACTACGAGTTTCCTGAAATCTCAGCAAACATTTTTTCACCCAATCTTGATGATACTTGCAGGTAATGATCAGTACACCATTCCCACTTGGCTCACCAAATTTCGTTCTTCTAGGTTAAACCGTTCCTTTTTAGCAACCGTTTTCATGTTTAGGTTTCACTCTGTTTTCTCCTATATGGATACATGTATTTGGAACTCTAAATCAAACGCGGTTTGTGCTAGCTCTTTGAAATTTGGCACAATAATGTACTTCCAAGTTCTATCGCTATGGTTTGTGTCCTCTTGAAGTAGCCCCAAGCAGAGACTGACGGGAATCACATTCATTGAAAGGGGTTGCCAAGCTTCCAAAAAAACTACGAGTTTCCTGAAATCTCACCAAACAGTTTTTCACCAATCTTGATGATACTTGCAGGTAATGATCAGTACACCAATCCCACATCGCTCCACCAAATTTCGTTCTTCTACGTTAAACCGTTCCTTTGCAGTAACCGTTTTCTTGTTTAGGTTTCACTCTGTTTTCTCCTATATGGATACATGTAGTTGGAACTCTAAATCAAACACGGTTTGTGCTAATTCTTTGAAACTTGGCACAAAAATGTAGTTCCAAGTTCTATCACTATGGTTTGTGTCCTATTGAAGTAGCCCCAAGCAGAGACTGACGAGAATCACTTTAATTGAAAGTGGTTGCCAAGCTTCCGTAAAACTACGAGTTTCCTGAAATCTCAGCAAACATTTTTTCACCCAATCTTGATGATACTTGCAGGTAATGATCAGTACACCAATCCCACTTGGCTCACCAAATTTTGTTCTTCTAGGTTAAACCGTTCCTTTGCAGTAACCGTTTTCATGTTTAGGTTTCACTCTGTTTTCTCCTATATGGATACATGTATTTGGAACTCTAAATCAAACGCGGTTTGTGGTAGCTCTTTGAAACTTGGCACAATAATGTAGTTCCAAGTTCTATCGCTATGGTTTGTGTCCTATTGAAGTAGCCCCAAGCAGAGACTGACGAGAATCACATTCATTGAAAGGGGTTGCCAAGCTTCCAAAAAACTACGAGTTTCCTGAAATCTCAGCAAACATTTTTTCACCAAATCTTGATGATACTTGCAGGTAATGATGAGTACACCAATCCCACTTGGCTCACCAAATTTCGTTCTTCTAGGTTAAACCGTTCCTTTGCAGTAACCATTTTCATATTTAGGTTTCACTCTGTTTTCTCCTATATGGATACATGTAGTTGGAACTCTAAATCAAACACGGTTTGTGGTAACTCTTTGAAACTTGGCACAATAATGTAGTTCCAAGTTCTATGGCTATGGTTTGTGTCCTATTGAAGTAGCCCCAAGCAGAGACTGACGAGAATCACATTCATTGAAAGGGGTTGCCAAGCTTCCAAAAAAAACTACGAGTTTCCTGAAATCTCAGCAAACATTTTTTCACCAATCTTGATGATACTTGCAGGTAATGATCAGTAATCCAATCCCACTTGGCTCACCAAATTTCGTTCTTCTAGGTTAAACCGTTCCTTTGCAATAACCGTTTTCATGTTTAGGTTTCACTCTGTTTTCTCCTATATGGATACATGTAGTTGGAACTCTAAATCAAACACGGTTTGTGCTAATTCTTTGAAACTTGGCACAAAAATGTAGTTCCAAGTTCTATCGCTATGGTTTGTGTCCTATTGAAGTAGCCCCAAGCAGAGACTGACGAGAATCACTTTCATTGAAAGTGGTTGCCAAGCTTCCGTAAAACTACGAGTTTCCTGAAATCTCAGCAAACATTTTTTCACCCAATCTTGATGATACTTGCAGGTAATGATCAGTACACCAATCCCACTTGGCTCACCAAATTTTGTTCTTCTAGGTTTAACCGTTCCTTTGCAGTAACCGTTTTCATGTTTAGGTTTCACTCTGTTTTCTCCTATATGGATACATGTATTTGGAACTCTAAATCAAACGCGGTTTGTGGTAGCTCTTTGAAACTTGGCACAATAATGTAGTTCCAAGTTCTATCGCTATGGTTTGTGTCCTATTGAAGTAGCCCCAAGCAGAGACTGACGAGAATCACATTCATTGAAAGGGGTTGCCAAGCTTCCAAAAAACTACGAGTTTCCTGAAATCTCAGCAAACATTTTTTCACCAAATCTTGATGATACTTGCAGGTAATGATGAGTACACCAATCCCACTTGGCTCACCAAATTTCGTTCTTCTAGGTTAAACCGTTCCTTTGCAGTAACCATTTTCATGTTTAGGTTTCACTCTGTTTTCTCCTATATGGATACATGTAGTTGGAACTCTAAATCAAACACGGTTTGTGGTAACTCTTTGAAACTTGGCACAATAATGTAGTTCCAAGTTCTATGGCTATGGTTTGTGTCCTATTGAAGTAGCCCCAAGCAGAGACTGACGAGAATCACATTCATTGAAAGGGGTTGCCAAGCTTCCAAAAAAACTACGAGTTTCCTGAAATCTCAGCAAACATTTTTTTCACCAATCTTGATGATACTTGCAGGTAATGATCAGTAATCCAATCCCACTTGGCTCACCAAATTTCATTCTTCTAGGTTAAACCGTTCCTTTGCAGTAACCGTTTCCATGTTTAGGTTTCACTCTGTTTTCTCCTATATGGATACATGTAGTTGGAACTCTAAATCAAACACGGTTTGTGCTAGCTCTTTGAAACTTGGCACAATAATGTAGTTCCAAGTTCTATGGCCATGGTTTTGTGTCCTATTGAAGTAGCCACAAGCAGAGACTGACGAGAATCACATTCATTGAAATTGGTTGCCAAGCTTCCAAAAAACTACGAGTTTCCTGAAATCTCAGCAAACATTTTTTCACCCAATCTTGATGATACTTGCAGGTAATGATCAGTACACCAATCCCACTTGGCTCACCAAATTTCGTTCTTCTAGGTTAAACCGTTCCTTTTTAGCAACCGTTTTCATGTTTAGGTTTCACTCTGTTTTCTCCTATATGGATACATGTATTTGGAACTCTAAATCAAACGCGGTTTGTGCTAGCTCTTTGAAATTTGGCACAATAATGTACTTCCAAGTTCTATCGCTATGATTTGTGTCCTATTGAAGTAGCCCCAAGCAGAGACTGACGGGAATCACATTCATTGAAAGGGGTTGCCAAGCTTCCAAAAAAACTACGAGTTTCCTGAAATCTCACCAAACAGTTTTTCACCAATCTTGATGATACTTGCAGGTAATGATCAGTACACCAATCCCACATCGCTCACCAAATTTCGTTCTTCTACGTTAAACCGTTCCCTTTGCAGTAACCGTTTTCATGTTTAGGTTTCACTCTGTTTTCTCCTATATGGATACATGTATTTGGAACTCTAAATCAAACGCGGTTTGTGCTAGCTCTTTGAAACTTGGCACAATAATGTAGTTCCAAGTTCTATCGCTATGGTTTGTGTCCTATTGAAGTAGCCCCAAGCAGAGACTGACGAGAATCACATTCATTGAAAGGGGTTGCCAAGCTTCCAAAACTCTAACGAGTTTCCTGAAATCTCAGCAAACATTTTTTCACCCAATCTTGATGATACTTGCAGGTAATGATCAGTACACCAATCCCACTTGGCTCACCAAATTTCATTCTTCTAGGTTAAACCGTTCCTTTGCAGTAACCGTTTTCATGTTTAGGTTTCACTCTGTTTTCTCCTATATGGATACATGTAGTTGGAACACTAAATCAAACACGGTTTGTGCTAGCTCTTTGAAACTTGGCACAATAATGTAGTTCCAAGTTCTATCGCTATGGTTTGTGTCCTATTGAAGTAGCCCCAAGCAGAGACTGACGGGAATCACTTTCATTGAAAGGGGTTGCGAAGCTTCCAAAAAACTACGAGTTTCCTGAAATCTCAGCAAACATTTTTTCCCCAATCTTGATGATACTTGCAGGTAATGATCAGTAATCCAATCACACTTGGCTCACCAAATTTCGTTCTTGTAGGTTAAACCGTTCCTTTGCAGTAACCATTTTCATGTTTAGGTTTCACTCTATTTTCTCCTATATGGATACATGTAGTTGGAACTCTAAATCAAAGACGGTTTGTGCTAGCTCTTTGAAACTTGGCACAATAATGTAGTTCCAAGTTCTATCGCTATGGTTTGTGTCCTATTGAAGTAGCCCCGAAGCAGAGACTTACGAGAATCACTTTCATTGAAAGGGGTTGCCAAGCTTCCAAAAAACTACGAGTTTCCTGAAATCTCAGCAAACATTTTTTCACCCAATCTTGATGATACTTGCAGGTAATGATCAGTACACCAATCCCACTTGGCTCACCAAGTTTCGTTCTTCTAGGTTAAACCGTTCCTTTGCAGTAACCGTTTTCATGTTTAGATTTCACTCTGTTTTCTCCTATATGGATACATGTATTTGGAACTCTAAATCAAACACGGTTTGTGCTAGCTCTTTGAAACTTGGCACAATAATGTAGTTCCAAGTTCTATGGCTATGGTTTGTGTCCTATTGAGGTACCCGAAGCAGAGACTGACGAGAATCACTTTCATTGAAAGTGGTTGCCAAGCTTCTGTAAAACTACGAGTTTCCTGAAATCTCAGCAAACATTTTTTCACCCAATCTTGATGATACTTGCAGGTAATGATCAGTACACCAATCCCACTTGGCTCACCAAATTTTGTTCTTCTAGGTTAAAACCGTTCCTTTGCAGTAACCGTTTTCATGTTTAGGTTTCACTCTGTTTTCTCCTATATGGATACATGTATTTGGAACTCTAAATCAAACGCGGTTTGTGCTAGCTCTTTGAAACTTGGCCAAATAATGTAGTTCCAAGTTCTATCGCTATGGTTTGTGTCCTATTGAAGTATCCCCAAGCAGAGACTGACGAGAATCACATTCATTGAAAGCGGTTGCCAAGCTTCCAAAAAACTACGAGTTTCCTGAAATCTCAGCAAACATTTTTTCACCAATCTTGATGATACTTGCAGGTAATGATCAGTACACCAATCCCACTTGGCTCACCAAATTTCGTTCTTCTAGGTTAAACCGTTCCTTTGCAGTAACCGTTTTCATGTTTAGGTTTCACTCTGTTTTCTCCTATATGGATACATGTAGTTGAAACTCTAAATTAAATACGGTTTGTGCTAATTCTTTTGAAACTTAGCACAATAATGTAGTTCCAAGTTCTATCACGATGGTTTGTGTCCTATTGAAGTAGCCCGAAGCAGAGACTGACGAGAGTCACTTTCATTGAAAGGGGTTGCCAAGCTTCCGTAAAACTACGAGTTTCCTGAAATCTCAGCAAATATTTTTTCACCAATCTTGATGATACTTGCAGGTAATGATCAGTACACCAATCCCACTTGGCTCACCAAATTTCATTCTTCTAGGTTAAACCGTTCCTTTGCAGTAACCGTTTCCATGTTTAGGTTTCACTCTGTTTTCTCCTATATGGATACATGTATTTGGAACTCTAAATCAAACACGGTTTGTGCTAGCTCTTTGAAACTTGGCACAATAATGTAGTTCCAAGTTCTATGGCTATGGTTTGTGTCCTATTGAAGTAGCCCCAAGCAGAGACTGACGAGAATCACATTCATTGAAATTGGTTGCCAAGCTTCCAAAAAACTACGAGTTTCCTGAAATCTCAGCAAACATTTTTTCACCCAATCTTGATGATACTTGCAGGTAATGATCAGTACACCATTCCCACTTGGCTCACCAAATTTCGTTCTTCTAGGTTAAACCGTTCCTTTTTAGCAACCGTTTTCATGTTTAGGTTTCACTCTGTTTTCTCCTATATGGATACATGTATTTGGAACTCTAAATCAAACGCGGTTTGTGCTAGCTCTTTGAAATTTGGCACAATAATGTACTTCCAAGTTCTATCGCTATGGTTTGTGTCCTCTTGAAGTAGCCCCAAGCAGAGACTGACGGGAATCACATTCATTGAAAGGGGTTGCCAAGCTTCCAAAAAAACTACGAGTTTCCTGAAATCTCACCAAACAGTTTTTCACCAATCTTGATGATACTTGCAGGTAATGATCAGTACACCAATCCCACATCGCTCACCAAATTTCGTTCTTCTACGTTAAACCGTTCCTTTGCAGTAACCGTTTTCTTGTTTAGGTTTCACTCTGTTTTCTCCTATATGGATACATGTAGTTGGAACTCTAAATCAAACACGGTTTGTGCTAATTCTTTGAAACTTGGCACAAAAATGTAGTTCCAAGTTCTATCACTATGGTTTGTGTCCTATTGAAGTAGCCCCAAGCAGAGACTGACGAGAATCACTTTAATTGAAAGTGGTTGCCAAGCTTCCGTAAAACTACGAGTTTCCTGAAATCTCAGCAAACATTTTTTCACCCAATCTTGATGATACTTGCAGGTAATGATCAGTACACCAATCCCACTTGGCTCACCAAATTTTGTTCTTCTAGGTTAAACCGTTCCTTTGCAGTAACCGTTTTCATGTTTAGGTTTCACTCTGTTTTCTCCTATATGGATACATGTATTTGGAACTCTAAATCAAACGCGGTTTGTGGTAGCTCTTTGAAACTTGGCACAATAATGTAGTTCCAAGTTCTATCGCTATGGTTTGTGTCCTATTGAAGTAGCCCCAAGCAGAGACTGACGAGAATCACATTCATTGAAAGGGGTTGCCAAGCTTCCAAAAAACTACGAGTTTCCTGAAATCTCAGCAAACATTTTTTCACCAAATCTTGATGATACTTGCAGGTAATGATGAGTACACCAATCCCACTTGGCTCACCAAATTTCGTTCTTCTAGGTTAAACCGTTCCTTTGCAGTAACCATTTTCATATTTAGGTTTCACTCTGTTTTCTCCTATATGGATACATGTAGTTGGAACTCTAAATCAAACACGGTTTGTGGTAACTCTTTGAAACTTGGCACAATAATGTAGTTCCAAGTTCTATGGCTATGGTTTGTGTCCTATTGAAGTAGCCCCAAGCAGAGACTGACGAGAATCACATTCATTGAAAGGGGTTGCCAAGCTTCCAAAAAAACTACGAGTTTCCTGAAATCTCAGCAAACATTTTTTCACCAATCTTGATGATACTTGCAGGTAATGATCAGTAATCCAATCCCACTTGGCTCACCAAATTTCGTTCTTCTAGGTTAAACCGTTCCTTTGCAATAACCGTTTTCATGTTTAGGTTTCACTCTGTTTTCTCCTATATGGATACATGTAGTTGGAACTCTAAATCAAACACGGTTTGTGCTAATTCTTTGAAACTTGGCACAAAAATGTAGTTCCAAGTTCTATCGCTATGGTTTGTGTCCTATTGAAGTAGCCCCAAGCAGAGACTGACGAGAATCACTTTCATTGAAAGTGGTTGCCAAGCTTCCGTAAAACTACGAGTTTCCTGAAATCTCAGCAAACATTTTTTCACCCAATCTTGATGATACTTGCAGGTAATGATCAGTACACCAATCCCACTTGGCTCACCAAATTTTGTTCTTCTAGGTTAAACCGTTCCTTTGCAGTAACCGTTTTCATGTTTAGGTTTCACTCTGTTTTCTCCTATATGGATACATGTATTTGGAACTCTAAATCAAACGCGGTTTGTGGTAGCTCTTTGAAACTTGGCACAATAATGTAGTTCCAAGTTCTATCGCTATGGTTTGTGTCCTATTGAAGTAGCCCCAAGCAGAGACTGACGAGAATCACATTCATTGAAAGGGGTTGCCAAGCTTCCAAAAAACTACGAGTTTCCTGAAATCTCAGCAAACATTTTTTCACCAAATCTTGATGATACTTGCAGGTAATGATGAGTACACCAATCCCACTTGGCTCACCAAATTTCGTTCTTCTAGGTTAAACCGTTCCTTTGCAGTAACCATTTTCATGTTTAGGTTTCACTCTGTTTTCTCCTATATGGATACATGTAGTTGGAACTCTAAATCAAACACGGTTTGTGGTAACTCTTTGAAACTTGGCACAATAATGTAGTTCCAAGTTCTATGGCTATGGTTTGTGTCCTATTGAAGTAGCCCCAAGCAGAGACTGACGAGAATCACATTCATTGAAAGGGGTTGCCAAGCTTCCAAAAAAACTACGAGTTTCCTGAAATCTCAGCAAACATTTTTTCACCAATCTTGATGATACTTGCAGGTAATGATCAGTAATCCAATCCCACTTGGCTCACCAAATTTCGTTCTTCTAGGTTAAACCGTTCCTTTGCAGTAACCGTTTTCATGTTTAGGTTTCACTCTGTTTTCTCCTATATGGATACATGTAGTTGGAACTCTAAATCAAACACGGTTTGTGCTAATTCTTTGAAACTTGGCACAATAATGTAGTTCCAAGTTCTATGGCTATGGTTTGTGTCCTATTGAAGTAGCCCCAAGCAGAGACTAACGAGAATCACTTTCATTGAAAGGGGTTGCCAAGCTTCCGTAAAACTATGAGTTTTCTGAAATCTCAGCAAACATTTTTTCACCCAATCTTGATGATACTTGCAGGTGTTGATCAGTACACCAATCCCACTTGGCTCACCAAATTTCGTTCTTCTAGGTTAAACCGTTCCTTTGCAGTAACCGTTTTCATGTTTAGGTTTCACTCTGTTTTCTCCAATATGGATACATGTATTTGGAACTCTAAATCAAACGCGGTTTGTGCTAGCTCTTTGAAACTTGGCACAATAATGTAGTTCCAAGTTCTATCGCTATGGTTTGTGTCCTATTGAAGTAGCCCCAAGCAGAGACTGACGAGAATCACATTCATTGAAAGGGGTTGCCAAGCTTCCAAAAAACTACGAGTTTCCTGAAATCTCAGCAAACATTTTTTCACCCAATCTTGATGATACTTGCAGGTAATGATCAGTACACCAATCCCACTTGGCTCACCAAATTTCGTTCTTCTAGGTTAAACCGTTCCTTTGCAGTAACCGTTTTCATGTTTAGGTTTCACTCTGTTTTCTCCTATATGGATACATGTAGTTGGAACTCTAAATCAAACACGGTTTGTGCTAATTCTTTGAAACTTGGCACAATAATGTAGTTCCAAGTTCTATGGCTATGGTTTGTGTCCTATTGAAGTAGCCCCAAGCAGAGACTAACGAGAATCACTTTCATTGAAAGGGGTTGCCAAGCTTCCGTAAAACTACGAGTTTCCTGAAATCTCAGCAAACATTTTTCCACCCAATCTTGATGATACTTGCAGGTGTTGATCAGTACACCAATCCCACTTGGCTCACCAAATTTCTTTCTTCTAGGTTAAACCTTTCCTTTGCAGTAACCGTTTTCATGTTTAGGTTTCACTCTGTTTTCTCCTATATGGATACATGTATTTGGAACTCTAAATCAAACGCGGTTTGTGCTAGCTCTTTGAAACTTGGCACAATAATGTAGTTCCAAGTTCTATCGCTATGGTTTGTGTCCTATTGAAGTAGCCCCAAGCAGAGACTGACGAGAATCACTTTCATTGAAAGGGGTTGCCAAGCTTCCAAAAAACTACGAGTTTCCTGAAATCTCAGCAAACATTTTTTCACCCAATCTTGATGATACTTGCAGGTAATGATCAGTACACCAATCCCACTTGGCTCACCAAATTTCATTCTTCTAGGTTAAACCGTACCTTTGCAGTAACCGTTTTCATGTTTAGGTTTCACTCTGTTTTCTCCTATATGGATACATGTAGTTGGAACTCTAAATCAAACACGGTTTGTGCTAGCTCTTTGAAACTTGGCACAATAATGTAGTTCCAAGTTCTATCGCTATGGTTTGTGTCCTATTGAAGTAGCCCCAAGCAGAGACTGACGGGAATCACTTTCATTGAAAGGGGTTGCCAAGCTTCCAAAAAAACTACGAGTTTCCTGAAATCTCAGCAAACATTTTTTGACCAATCTTGATGATACTTGCAGGTAACGATCAGTAATCCAATCACACTTGGCTCACCAAATTTCGTTCTTCTAGGTTAAACCGTTCCTTTGCAGTAAGCGTTTTCATGTTTAGGTTTCACTCTGTTTTCTCCTATATGGATACATATATTTGGAACTCTAAATCAAACGCGGTTTGTGCTAGCTCTTTGAAACTTGGCACAATAATGTAGTTCCAAGTTCTATCGCTATGGTTTGTGTCCTATTGAAGTAGACCGAAGCAGTGACTGACGAGAATCACATTCATTGAAAGGGGTTGCCAAGCTTCCAAAAAACTACGAGTTTCCTGAAATCTCAGCAAACATTTTTTCACCCAATCTTGATGATACTTGCAGGTAATGATCAGTACACCAATCCCACTTGGCTCACCAAATTTCGTTCTTCTAGGTTAAACCGTTCCTTTGCAGTAACCGTTTTCATGTTTAGGTTTCACTCTGTTTTCTCCTATATGGATACATGTATTTGGAACTCTAAATCAAACGCGGTTTGTGCTAGCTCTTTGAAACTTGGCACAATAATGTAGTTCCAAGTCTATCGCTATGGTTTGTGTCCTATTGAAGTAGCCCCAAGCAGAGACTGACGAGAATCACATTCATTGAAAGGGGTTGCCAAGCTTCCAAAAAACTACGAGTTTCCTGAAATCTCACCAAAAATTTTTTCACCCAATCTTGATGATACTTGCAGGTAATGATCAGTACACCAATCCCACTTGGCTCACCAAATTTCGTTCTTCTAGGTTAAACCGTTCCTTTGCAGTAACCGTTTTCATGTTTAGATTTCACTCTATTTTCTCCTATATGGATACATGTAGTTGAAACTCTAAATTAAATACGGTTTGTGCTAATTCTTTGAAACTTAGCACAATAATGTAGTTCCCAGTTCTATCACGATGGTTTGTGTCCTATTGAAGTAGCCCGAAGCAGAGACTGACGAGAGTCACTTTCATTGAAAGGGGTTGCCAAGCTTCCGTAAAACTACGAGTTTCCTGAAATCTCACCAAATATTTTTTCACCAATCTTGATGATACTTGCAGGTAATGATCAGTACACCAATCCCACTTGGCTCACCAAATTTCATTCTTCTAGGTTAAACCGTTCCTTTGCAGTAACCGTTTCCATGTTTAGGTTTCACTCTGTTTTCTCCTATATGGATACATGTAGTTGGAACTCTAAATCAAACACGGTTTGTGCTAGCTCTTTGAAACTTGGCACAATAATGTAGTTCCAAGTTCTATGGCTATGGTTTGTGTCCTATTGAAGTTGCCCCAAGCAGAGACTGACGAGAATCACATTCATTGAAATTGGTTGCCAAGCTTCCAAAAAACTACGAGTTTCCTGAAATCTCAGCAAACATTTTTTCACCCAATCTTGATGATACTTGCAGGTAATGATCAGTACACCAATCCCACTTGGCTCACCAAATTTCTTTCTCTAGGTTAAACCGTTCCTTTTTAGCAACCGTTTTCATGTTTAGGTTTCACTCTGTTTTCTCCTATATGGATACATGTATTTGGAACTCTAAATCAAACGCGGTTTGTGCTAGCTCTTTGAAATTTGGCACAATAATGTACTTCCAAGTTCTATCGCTATGGTTTGTGTCCTATTGAAGTAGCCCCAAGCAGAGACTGACGGGAATCACATTCATTGAAAGGGGTTGCCAAGCTTCCAAAAAAACTACGAGTTTCCTGAAATCTCACCAAACAGTTTTTCACCAATCTTGATGATACTTGCAGGTAATGATCAGTACACCAATCCCACATCGCTCACCAAATTTCGTTCTTCTAGGTTAAACCGTTCCTTTGCAGTAACCGTTTTCTTGTTTAGGTTTCACTCTGTTTTCTCCTATATGGATACATGTAGTTGGAACTCTAAATCAAACACGGTTTGTGCTAATTCTTTTAAACTTGGCACAAAAATGTAGTTCCAAGTTCTATCGCTATGGTTTGTGTCCTATTGAGGTACCCGAAGCAGAGACTGACGAGAATCACTTTCATTGAAAGTGGTTGCCAAGCTTCCGTAAAACTACGAGTTTCCTGAAATCAGAGCAAACATTTTTTCACCCAATCTTGATGATACTTGCAGGTAATGATCAGTACACCAATCCCACTTGGCTCACCAAATTTTGTTCTTCTAGGTTAAACCGTTCCTTTGCAGTAACCGTTTTCATGTTTAGGTTTCACTCTGTTTTCTCCTATATGGATACATGTATTTGGAACTCTAAATCAAACGCGGTTTGTGCTAGCTCTTTGAAACTTGGCCAAATAATGTAGTTCCAAGTTCTATCGCTATGGTTTGTGTCCTATTGAAGTATCCCCAAGCAGAGACTGACGAGAATCACATTCATTGAAAGGGGTTGCCAAGCTTCCAAAAAAACTACGAGTTTCCTGAAATCTCAGCAAACATTTTTTCACCAATCTTGATGATACTTGCAGGTAATGATCAGTAATCCAATCCCACTTGGCTCACCAAATTTCGTTCTTCTAGGTTAAACCGTTCCTTTGCAGTAACCGTTTTCATGTTTAGGTTTCACTCTGTTTTCTCCTATATGGATACATGTAGTTGGAACTCTAAATCAAACACGGTTTGTGCTAATTCTTTGAAACTTGGCACAATAATGTAGTTCCAAGTTCTATGGCTATGGTTTGTGTCCTATTGAAGTAGCCCCAAGCAGAGACTAACGAGAATCACTTTCATTGAAAGGGGTTGCCAAGCTTCCGTAAAACTATGAGTTTCCTGAAATCTCAGCAAACATTTTTTCATCCAATCTTGATGATACTTGCAGGTGTTGATCAGTACACCAATCCCACTTGGCTCACCAAATTTCGTTCTTCTAGGTTAAACCGTTCCTTTGCAGTAACCGTTTTCATGTTTAGGTTTCACTCTGTTTTCTCCAATATGGATACATGTATTTGGAACTCTAAATCAAACACGGTTTGTGCTAGCTCTTTGAAACTTGGCACAATAATGTAGTTCCAAGTTCTATCGCTATGGTTTGTGTCCTATTGAAGTAGCCCCAAGCAGAGACTGACGAGAATCACATTCATTGAAAGGGGTTGCGAAGCTTCCAAAAAACTACGAGTTTCCTGAAATCTCAGCAAACATTTTTTCACCCAATCTTGATGATACTTGCAGGTAATGATCAGTACACCAATCCCACTTGGCTCACCAAATTTCGTTCTTCTAGGTTAAACCGTTCCTTTGCAGTAACCGTTTTCATGTTTAGGTTTCACTCTGTTTTCTCCTATATGGATACATGTAGTTGGAACTCTAAATCAAACACGGTTTGTGCTAGCTCTTTGAAACTTGGCACAATAATGTAGTTCCAAGTTCTATCGCTATGGTTTTTGTCCTATTGAAGTAGCCCCAAGCAGAGACTGACGGGAATCACTTTCATTGAAAGGGGTTGCCAAGCTTCCAAAAAAACTACGAGTTTCCTGAAATCTCAGCAAACATTTTTTGACCAATCTTGATGATACTTGCAGGTAACGATCAGTAATCCAATCACACTTGGCTCACCAAATTTCGTTCTTCTAGGTTAAACCGTTCCTTTGCAGTAAGCGTTTTCATGTTTAGGTTTCACTCTGTTTTCTCCTATATGGATACATGTAGGTGGAACTTTAAATCAAACGCGGTTTGTGCTAGCTCTTTGAAACTTGGCACAATAATGTAGTTCCAAGTTCTATCGCTATGGTTTGTGTCCTATTGAAGTAGCCCGAAGCAGTGACTGACGAGAATCACATTCATTGAAATTGGTTGCCAAGCTTCCAAAAAACTACGAGTTTCCTGAAATCTCAGCAAACATTTTTTCACCCAATCTTGATGATACTTGCAGGTAATGATCAGTACACCAATCCCACTTGGCTCACCAAATTTCGTTCTTCTAGGTTAAACCGTTCCTTTGCAGTAACCGTTTTCATGTTTAGGTTTCACTCTGTTTTCTCCTATATGGATACATGTATTTGGAACTCTAAATCAAACGCGGTTTGTGCTAGCTCTTTGAAACTTGGCACAATAATGTAGTTCCAAGTCTATCGCTATGGTTTGTGTCCTATTGAAGTAGCCCCAAGCAGAGACTGACGAGAATCACATTCATTGAAAGGGGTTGCCAAGCTTCCAAAAAACTACGAGTTTCCTGAAATCTCACCAAAAATTTTTTCACCCAATCTTGATGATACTTGCAGGTAATGATCAGTACACCAATCCCACTTGGCTCACCAAATTTCGTTCTTCTAGGTTAAACCGTTCCTTTGCAGTAACCGTTTTCATGTTTAGATTTCACTCTATTTTCTCCTATATGGATACATGTAGTTGAAACTCTAAATTAAATACGGTTTGTGCTAATTCTTTGAAACTTAGCACAATAATGTAGTTCCAAGTTCTATCACGATGGTTTGTGTCCTATTGAAGTAGCCCGAAGCAGAGACTGACGAGAGTCACTTTCATTGAAAGGGGTTGCCAAGCTTCCGTAAAACTACGAGTTTCCTGAAATCTCAGCAAATATTTTTTCACCAATCTTGATGATACTTGCATGTAATGATCAGTACACCAATCCCACTTGGCTCACCAAATTTCATTCTTCTAGGTTAAACCGTTCCTTTGCAGTAACCGTTTCCATGTTTAGGTTTCACTCTGTTTTCTCCTATATGGATACATGTAGTTGGAACTCTAAATCAAACACGGTTTGTGCTAGCTCTTTGAAACTTGGCACAATAATGTAGTTCCAAGTTCTATCGCTATGGTTTGTGTCCTATTGAGGTACCCGAAGCAGAGACTGACGAGAATCACTTTCATTGAAAGTGGTTGCCAAGCTTCCGTAAAACTACGAGTTTCCTGCAATCTCAGCAAACATTTTTTCACCCAATCTTGATGATACTTGCAGGTAATGATCAGTACACCAATCCCACTTGGCTCACCAAATTTCGTTCTTCTAGGTTAAACCGTTCCTTTTTAGCAACCGTTTTCATGTTAAGTTTCACTCTGTTTTCTCCTATATGGATACATGTATTTGGAACTCTAAATCAAACGCGGTTTGTGCTAGCTCTTTGAAATTTGGCACAATAATGTACTTCCAAGTTCTATCGCTATGGTTTGTGTCCTATTGAAGTAGCCCCAAGCAGAGACTGACGGGAATCACATTCATTGAAAGGGGTTGCCAAGCTTCCAAAAAAACTACGAGTTTCCTGAAATCTCACCAAACAGTTTTTCACCAATCTTGATGATATTTGCAGGTAATGATCAGTACACCAATCCCACATCGCTCACCAAATTTCGTTCTTCTACGTTAAACCGTTCCTTTGCAGTAACCGTTTTCTTTAGGTTTCACTCTGTTTTCTCCTATATGGATACATGTAGTTGGAACTCTAAATCAAACACGGTTTGTGCTAATTCTTTGAAACTTGGCACAATAATGTAGTTCCAAGTTCTATCGCTATGGTTTGTGTCCTATTGAGGTACCCGAAGCAGAGACTGACGAGAATCACTTTCATTTAAAGTGGTTGCCAAGCTTCCGTAAAACTACGAGTTTCCTGAAATCTCAGCAAACATTTTTTTTCCCAATCTTGATGATACTTGCAGGTAATGATCAGTACACGAATCCCACTTGGCTCACCAAATTTTGTTCTTCTAGGTTAAACCGTTCCTTTTCAGTAACCGTTTTCATGTTTAGGTTTCACTCTGTTTTCTCCTATATGGATACATGTATTTGGAACTCTAAATCAAACGCGGTTTGTGCTAGCTCTTTGAAACTTGGCACAATAATGTAGTTCCAAGTTCTATCGCTATGGTTTGTGTCCTATTGAAGTAGCCCCAAGCAGAGACTGACGAGAATCACATTCATTGAAAGGGGTTGCCAAGCTTCCAAAAAAACTACGAGTTTCCTGAAATCTCAGGAAACATTTTTTCACCAATCTTGATGATACTTGCAGGTAATGATCAGTAATCCAATCCCACTTGGCTCACCAAATTTCGTTCTTCTAGGTTAAACCGTTCCTTTGCAGTAACCGTTTTCATGTTTAGGTTTCACTCTGTTTTCTCCTATATGGATACATGTAGTTGGAACTCTAAATCAAACACGGTTTGTGCTAATTCTTTGAAACGTGGCACAATAATGTAGTTCCAAGTTCTATGGCTATGGTTTGTGTCCTATTGAAGTAGCCCCAAGCAGAGACTAACGAGAATCACTTTCATTGAAAGGGGTTGCCAAGCTTCCGTAAAACTACGAGTTTCCTGAAATCTCAGCAAACATTTTTTCACCCAATCTTGATGATACTTGCAGGTGTTGATCAGTACACCAATCCCACTTGGCTCACCAAATTTCGTTCTTCTAGGTTAAACCGTTCCTTTGCAGTAACCGTTTTCATGTTTAGGTTTCACTCTGTTTTCTCCTATATGGATACATGTATTTGGAACTCTAAATCAAACGCGGTTTGTGCTAGCTCTTTGAAACTTGGCACAATAATGTAGTTCCAAGTTCTATCGCTATGGTTTGTGTCCTATTGAAGTAGCCCGAAGCAGAGACTGACGAGAATCACATTCATTGAAAGGGGTTGCCAAGCTTCCAAAAAACTACGAGTTTCCTGAAATCTCAGCAAACATTTTTTCACCCAATCTTGATGATACTTGCAGGTAATGATCAGTACACCAATCCCACTTGGCTCACCAAATTTCATTCTTCTAGGTTAAACCGTTCCTTTGCAGTAACCGTTTTCATGTTTAGGTTTCACTCTGTTTTCTCCTATATGGATACATGTAGTTGGAACTCTAAATCAAACACGGTTTGTGCTAGCTCTTTGAAACTTGGCACAATAATGTAGTTCCAAGTTCTATCGCTATGGTTTGTGTCCTATTGAAGTAGCCCCAAGCAGAGACTGACGGGAATCACTTTCATTGAAAGGGGTTGCCAAGCTTCCAAAAAAACTACGAGTTTCCTGAAATCTCAGCAAACATTTTTTGACCAATCTTGATGATACTTGCAGGTAACGATCAGTAATCCAATCACACTTGGCTCACCAAATTTCGTTCTTCTAGGTTAAACCGTTCCTTTGCAGTAAGCGTTTTCATGTTTAGGTTTCACTCTGTTTTCTCCTATATGGATACATGTAGGTGGAACTCTAAATCAAACGCGGTTTGTGCTAGCTCTTTGAAACTTGGCACAATAATGTAGTTCCAAGTTCTATCGCTATGGTTTGTGTCCTATTGAAGTAGCCCGAAGCAGTGACTGACGAGAATCACATTCATTGAAATTGGTTGCCAAGCTTCCAAAAAACTACGAGTTTCCTGAAATCTCACCAAAAACTTTTTCACCCAATCTTGATGATACTTGCAGGTAATGATCAGTACACCAATCCCACTTGGCTCACCAAATTTCGTTCTTCTAGGTTAAACCGTTCCTTTGCAGTAACCGTTTTCATGTTTAGGTTTCACTCTGTTTTCTCCTATATGGATACATGTAGGTGGAACTCTAAATCAAACGCGGTTTGTCCTAGCTCTTTGAAACTTGGCACAATAATGTAGTTCCAAGTTCTTTCGCTATGGTTTGTGTCCTATTGAAGTAGCCCCAAGCAGAGACTGATGAGAATCACATTCATTAAAATGTTGCCAAGCTTCCAAAAAACTACGAGTTTTCTGAAATCTCAGCAAACATTTTTTCACCCAATCTTGATGATACTTGCAGGTAATGATCAGTACACCAATCCCACTTGGCTCACCAAATTTCGTTCTTCTAGGTTAAACCGTTCCTTTGCAGTAACCGTTTTCATGTTTAGGTTTCACTCTGTTTTCTCCTATATGGATACATGTATTTGGAACTCTAAATCAAACGCGGTTTGTGCTAGCTCTTTGAAACTTGGCACAATAATGTAGTTCCAAGTCTATCGCTATGGTTTGTGTCCTATTGAAGTAGCCCCAAGCAGAGACTGACGAGAATCACATTCATTGAAAGGGGTTGCCAAGCTTCCAAAAAACTACGAGTTTCCTGAAATCTCACCAAAAATTTTTTCACCCAATCTTGATGATACTTGCAGGTAATGATCAGTACACCAATCCCACTTGGCTCACCAAATTTCGTTCTTCTAGGTTAAACCGTTCCTTTGCAGTAACCGTTTTCATGTTTAGATTTCACTCTATTTTCTCCTATATGGATACATGTAGTTGAAACTCTAAATTAAATACGGTTTGTGCTAATTCTTTGAAACTTAGCACAATAATGTAGTTCCAAGTTCTATCACGATGGTTTGTGTCCTATTGAAGTAGCCCGAAGCAGAGACTGACGAGAGTCACTTTCATTGAAAGGGGTTGCCAAGCTTCCGTAAAACTACGAGTTTCCTAAAATCTCAGCAAATATTTTTTCACCAATCTTGATGATACTTGCAGGTAATGATCAGTACACCAATCCCACTTGGCTCACCAAATTTCATTCTTCTAGGTTAAACCGTTCCTTTGCAGTAACCGTTTTCATGTTTAGGTTTCACTCTGTTTTCTCCTATATGGATACATGTAGTTGGAACTCTAAATCAAACACGGTTTGTGCTAGCTCTTTGAAACTTGGCACAATAATGTAGTTCCAAGTTCTATCGCTATGGTTTGTGTCCTATTGAAGTAGCCCCAAGCAGAGACTGACGGGAATCACTTTCATTGAAAGGGGTTGCCAAGCTTCCAAAAAAACTACGAGTTTCCTGAAATCTCAGCAAACATTTTTTGACCAATCTTGATGATACTTGCAGGTAACGATCAGTAATCCAATCACACTTGGCTCACCAAATTTCGTTCTTCTAGGTTAAACCGTTCCTTTGCAGTAAGCGTTTTCATGTTTAGGTTTCACTCTGTTTTCTCCTATATGGATACATGTAGGTGGAACTCTAAATCAAACGCGGTTTGTGCTAGCTCTTTGAAACTTGGCACAATAATGTAGTTCCAAGTTCTATCGCTATGGTTTGTGTCCTATTGAAGTAGCCCGAAGCAGTGACTGACGAGAATCACATTCATTGAAATTGGTTGCCAAGCTTCCAAAAAAACTACGAGTTTCCTGAAATCTCACCAAAAACTTTTTCACCCAATCTTGATGATACTTGCAGGTAATGATCAGTACACCAATCCCACTTGGCTCACCAAATTTCTTTCTTCTAGGTTAAACCGTTCCTTTGCAGTAACCGTTTTCATGTTTAGGTTTCACTCTGTTTTCTCCTATATGGATACATGTAGGTGGAACTCTAAATCAAACGCGGTTTGTCCTAGCTCTTTGAAACTTGGCACAATAATGTAGTTCCAAGTTCTTTCGCTATGGTTTGTGTCCTATTGAAGTAGCCCCAAGCAGAGACTGATGAGAATCACATTCATTAAAATGTTGCCAAGCTTCCAAAAAACTACGAGTTTTCTGAAATCTCAGCAAACATTTTTTCACCCAATCTTGATGATACTTGCAGGTAATGATCAGTACACCAATCCCACTTGGCTCACCAAATTTCGTTCTTCTAGGTTAAACCGTTCCTTTGCAGTAACCGTTTTCATGTTTAGGTTTCACTCTGTTTTCTCCTATATGGATACATGTATTTGGAACTCTAAATCAAACGCGGTTTGTGCTAGCTCTTTGAAACTTGGCACAATAATGTAGTTCCAAGTCTATCGCTATGGTTTGTGTCCTATTGAAGTAGCCCCAAGCAGAGACTGACGAGAATCACATTCATTGAAAGGGGTTGCCAAGCTTCCAAAAAACTACGAGTTTCCTGAAATCTCACCAAAAATTTTTTCACCCAATCTTGATGATACTTGCAGGTAATGATCAGTACACCAATCCCACTTGGCTCACCAAATTTCGTTCTTCTAGGTTAAACCGTTCCTTTGCAGTAACCGTTTTCATGTTTAGATTTCACTCTATTTTCTCCTATATGGATACATGTAGTTGAAACTCTAAATTAAATACGGTTTGTGCTAATTCTTTGAAACTTAGCACAATAATGTAGTTCCAAGTTCTATCACGATGGTTTGTGTCCTATTGAAGTAGCCCGAAGCAGAGACTGACGAGAGTCACTTTCATTGAAAGGGGTTGCCAAGCTTCCGTAAAACTACGAGTTTCCTAAAATCTCAGCAAATATTTTTTCACCAATCTTGATGATACTTGCAGGTAATGATCAGTACACCAATCCCACTTGGCTCACCAAATTTCATTCTTCTAGGTTAAACCGTTCCTTTGCAGTAACCGTTTCCATGTTTAGGTTTCACTCTGTTTTCTCCTATATGGATACATGTAGTTGGAACTCTAAATCAAACACGGTTTGTGCTAGCTCTTTGAAACTTGGCACAATAATGTAGTTCCAAGTTCTATGGCTATGGTTTGTGTCCTATTGAAGTAGCCCCAAGCAGAGACTGACGAGAATCACATTCATTGAAATTGGTTGCCAAGCTTCCAAAAAACTACGAGTTTCCTGAAATCTCAGCAAACATTTTTTCACCCAATCTTGATGATACTTGCAGGTAATGATCAGTACACCAATCCCACTTGGCTCACCAAATTTCGTTCTTCTAGGTTAAACCGTTCCTTTTTAGCAACCGGTTTCATGTTTAGGTTTCACTCTGTTTTCTCCTATATGGATACATGTATTTGGAACTTAAATCAAACGCGGTTTGTGCTAGCTCTTTGAAATTTGGCACAATAATGTAGTTCCAAGTTCTATCGCTATGGTTTGTGTCCTATTGAAGTAGCCCCAAGCAGAGACTGACGGGAATCACATTCATTGAAAGGGGTTGCCAAGCTTCCAAAAAAACTACGAGTTTCCTGAAATCTCACCAAACAGTTTTTCACCAATCTTGATGATACTTGCAGGTAATGATCAGTACACCAATCCCACATCGCTCACCAAATTTCGTTCTTCTACGTTAAACCGTTCCTTTGCAGTAACCGTTTTCTTGTTTAGGTTTCACTCTGTTTTCTCCTATATGGATACATGTAGTTGGAACTCTAAATCAAACACTGTTTGTGCTAATTCTTTGAAACTTGGCACAATAATGTAGTTCCAAGTTCTATCGCTATGGTTTGTGTCCTATTGAGGTACCCGAAGCAGAGACTGACGAGAATCACTTTCATTGAAAGTGGTTGCCAAGCTTCCGTAAAACTACGAGTTTCCTGAAATCTCAGCAAACATTTTTTCACCCAATCTTGATGATACTTGCAGGTAATGATCAGTACACCAATCCCACTTGGCTCACCAAATTTTGTTCTTCTAGGTTAAACCGATCCTTTGCAGTAACCGTTTTCATGTTTAGGTTTCACTCTGTTTTCTCCTATATGGATACATGTATTTGGAACTCTAAATCAAACGCGGTTTGTGCTAGCTCTTTGAAACTTGGCACAATAATGTAGTTCCAAGTTCTATCGCTATGGTTTGTGTCCTATTGAAGTAGCCCCAAGCAGAGACTGACGAGAATCACATTCATTGAAAGGGGTTGCCAAGCTTCCAAAAACTACGAGTTTCCTGAAATCTCAGCAAACATTTTTTCACCCAATCTTGATGATACTTGCAGGTAATGATCAGTACACCAATCCCACTTGGCTCACCAAATTTCGTTCTTCTAGGTTAAACCGTTCCTTTGCAGTAACCATTTTCATGTTTAGTTTTCACTCTGTTTTCTCCTATATGGATACATGTAGTTGGAACTCTAAATCAAACACGGTTTGTGGTAACTCTTTGAAACTTGGCACAATAATGTAGTTCCAAGTTCTATGGCTATGGTTTGTGTCCTATTGAAGTAGCCCCAAGCAGAGACTGATGAGAATCACATTCATTGAAAGGGGTTGCCAAGCTTCCAAAAAAACTACGAGTTTCCTGAAATCTCAGCAAACATTTTTTCACCAATCTTGATGATACTTGCAGGTAATGATCAGTAATCCCCAATCCCACTTGGCTCACCAAATTTCGTTCTTCTACGTTAAACCGTTCCTTTGCAGTAACCGTTTTCATGTTTAGGTTTCACTCTGTTTTCTCCTATATGGATACATGTAGTTGGAACTCTAAATCAAACACGGTTTGTGCTAATTCTTTGAAACTTGGCACAGTAATGTAGTTCCAAGTTCTATGGCTATGGTTTTGTGTCCTATTGAAGTAGCCCCAAGCAGAGACTAACGAGAATCACTTTCATTGAAAGGGGTTGCCAAGCTTCCGTAAAACTACGAGTTTCCTGAAATCTCAGCAAACATTTTTTCACCCAATCTTGATGATACTTGCAGGTGTTGATCAGTACACCAATCCCACTTGGCTCACCAAATTTCGTTCTTCTAGGTTAAACCGTTCCTTTGCAGTAACCGTTTTCATGTTTAGGTTTCACTCTGTTTCCTCCTATATGGATACATGTATTTGGAACTCTAAATCAAACGCGGTTTGTGCTAGCTCTTTGAAAACTTGGCACAATAATGTAGTTCCAAGTTCTATCGCTATGGTTTGTGTCCTATTGAAGTAGCCCCAAGCAGAGACTGACGAGAATCACATTCATTGAAAGGGGTTGCCAAGCTTCCAAAAAACTACGAGTTTCCTGAAATCTCACCAAACATTTTTCACCCAATCTTGATGATACTTGCAGGTAATGATCAGTAATCCAATCCCACTTGGCTCACCAAATTTCGTTCTTCTAGGTTAAACCGTTCCTTTGCAGTAACCGTTTTCATGTTTAGGTTTCACTCTGTTTTCTCCTATATGGATACATGTAGTTGGAACTCTAAATCAAACACGGTTTGTGCTAATTCTTTGAAACGTGGCACAATAATGTAGTTCCAAGTTCTATGGCTATGGTTTGTGTCCTATTGAAGTAGCCCCAAGCAGAGACTAACGAGAATCACTTTCATTGAAAGGGGTTGCCAAGCTTCCGTAAAACTACGAGTTTCCTGAAATCTCAGCAAACATTTTTTCACCCAATCTTGATGATACTTGCAGGTGTTGATCAGTACACCAATCCCACTTGGCTCACCAAATTTCGTTCTTCTAGGTTAAACCGTTCCTTTGCAGTAACCGTTTTCATGTTTAGGTTTCACTCTGTTTTCTCCTATATGGATACATGTATTTGGAACTCTAAATCAAACGCGGTTTGTGCTAGCTCTTTGAAACTTGGCACAATAATGTAGTTCCAAGTTCTATCGCTATGGTTTGTGTCCTATTGAAGTAGCCCGAAGCAGAGACTGACGAGAATCACATTCATTGAAAGGGGTTGCCAAGCTTCCAAAAACTACGAGTTTCCTGAAATCTCAGCAAAACATTTTTTCACCCAATCTTGATGATACCTTGCAGGTAATGATCAGTACACCAATCCCACTTGGCTCACCAAATTTCATTCTTCTAGGTTAAACCGTTCCTTTGCAGTAACCGTTTTCATGTTTAGGTTTCACTCTGTTTTCTCCTATATGGATACATGTAGTTGGAACTCTAAATCAAACACGGTTTGTGCTAGCTCTTTGAAACTTGGCACAATAATGTAGTTCCAAGTTCTATCGCTATGGTTTGTGTCCTATTGAAGTAGCCCCAAGCAGAGACTGACGGGAATCACTTTCATTGAAAGGGGTTGCCAAGCTTCCAAAAAAACTACGAGTTTCCTGAAATCTCAGCAAACATTTTTTGACCAATCTTGATGATACTTGCAGGTAACGATCAGTAATCCAATCACACTTGGCTCACCAAATTTCGTTCTTCTAGGTTAAACCGTTCCTTTGCAGTAAGCGTTTTCATGTTTAGGTTTCACTCTGTTTTCTCCTATATGGATACATGTAGGTGGAACTCTAAATCAAACGCGGTTTGTGCTAGCTCTTTGAAACTTGGCACAATAATGTAGTTCCAAGTTCTATCGCTATGGTTTGTGTCCTATTGAAGTAGCCCGAAGCAGTGACTGACGAGAATCACATTCATTGAAATTGGTTGCCAAGCTTCCAAAAAACTACGAGTTTCCTGAAATCTCACCAAAAACTTTTTCACCCAATCTTGATGATACTTGCAGGTAATGATCAGTACACCAATCCCACTTGGCTCACCAAATTTCGTTCTTCTAGGTTAAACCGTTCCTTTGCAGTAACCGTTTTCATGTTTAGGTTTCACTCTGTTTTCTCCTATATGGATACATGTAGGTGGAACTCTAAATCAAACGCGGTTTGTCCTAGCTCTTTGAAACTTGGCACAATAATGTAGTTCCAAGTTCTTTCGCTATGGTTTGTGTCCTATTGAAGTAGCCCCAAGCAGAGACTGATGAGAATCACATTCATTAAAATGTTGCCAAGCTTCCAAAAAACTACGAGTTTTCTGAAATCTCAGCAAACATTTTTTCACCCAATCTTGATGATACTTGCAGGTAATGATCAGTACACCAATCCCACTTGGCTCACCAAATTTCGTTCTTCTAGGTTAAACCGTTCCTTTGCAGTAACCGTTTTCATGTTTAGGTTTCACTCTGTTTTCTCCTATATGGATACATGTATTTGGAACTCTAAATCAAACGCGGTTTGTGCTAGCTCTTTGAAACTTGGCACAATAATGTAGTTCCAAGTCTATCGCTATGGTTTGTGTCCTATTGAAGTAGCCCCAAGCAGAGACTGACGAGAATCACATTCATTGAAAGGGGTTGCCAAGCTTCCAAAAAACTACGAGTTTCCTGAAATCTCACCAAAAATTTTTTCACCCAATCTTGATGATACTTGCAGGTAATGATCAGTACACCAATCCCACTTGGCTCACCAAATTTCGTTCTTCTAGGTTAAACCGTTCCTTTGCAGTAACCGTTTTCATGTTTAGATTTCACTCTATTTTCTCCTATATGGATACATGTAGTTGAAACTCTAAATTAAATACGGTTTGTGCTAATTCTTTGAAACTTAGCACAATAATGTAGTTCCAAGTTCTATCACGATGGTTTGTGTCCTATTGAAGTAGCCCGAAGCAGAGACTGACGAGAGTCACTTTCATTGAAAGGGGTTGCCAAGCTTCCGTAAAACTACGAGTTTCCTAAAATCTCAGCAAATATTTTTTCACCAATCTTGATGATACTTGCAGGTAATGATCAGTACACCAATCCCACTTGGCTCACCAAATTTCATTCTTCTAGGTTAAACCGTTCCTTTGCAGTAACCGTTTCCATGTTTAGGTTTCACTCTGTTTTCTCCTATATGGATACATGTAGTTGGAACTCTAAATCAAACACGGTTTGTGCTAGCTCTTTGAAACTTGGCACAATAATGTAGTTCCAAGTTCTATGGCTATGGTTTGTGTCCTATTGAAGTAGCCCCAAGCAGAGACTGACGAGAATCACATTCATTGAAATTGGTTGCCAAGCTTCCAAAAAACTACGAGTTCCTGAAATCTCAGCAAACATTTTTTCACCCAATCTTGATGATACTTGCAGGTAATGATCAGTACACCAATCCCACTTGGCTCACCAAATTTCGTTCTTCTAGGTTAAACCGTTCCTTTTTAGCAACCGGTTTCATGTTTAGGTTTCACTCTGTTTTCTCCTATATGGATACATGTATTTGGAACTTAAATCAAACGCGGTTTGTGCTAGCTCTTTGAAATTTGGCACAATAATGTAGTTCCAAGTTCTATCGCTATGGTTTGTGTCCTATTGAAGTAGCCCCAAGCAGAGACTGACGGGAATCACATTCATTGAAAGGGGTTGCCAAGCTTCCAAAAAAACTACGAGTTTCCTGAAATCTCACCAAACAGTTTTTCACCAATCTTGATGATACTTGCAGGTAATGATCAGTACACCAATCCCACATCGCTCACCAAATTTCGTTCTTCTACGTTAAACCGTTCCTTTGCAGTAACCGTTTTCTTGTTTAGGTTTCACTCTGTTTTCTCCTATATGGATACATGTAGTTGGAACTCTAAATCAAACAACTGTTTGTGCTAATTCTTTGAAACTTGGCACAATAATGTAGTTCCAAGTTCTATCGCTATGGTTTGTGTCCTATTGAGGTACCCGAAGCAGAGACTGACGAGAATCACTTTCATTGAAAGTGGTTGCCAAGCTTCCGTAAAACTACGAGTTTCCTGAAATCTCAGCAAACATTTTTTCACCCAATCTTGATGATACTTGCAGGTAATGATCAGTACACCAATCCCACTTGGCTCACCAAATTTTGTTCTTCTAGGTTAAACCGATCCTTTGCAGTAACCGTTTTCATGTTTAGGTTTCACTCTGTTTTCTCCTATATGGATACATGTATTTGGAACTCTAAATCAAACGCGGTTTGTGCTAGCTCTTTGAAACTTGGCACAATAATGTAGTTCCAAGTTCTATCGCTATGGTTTGTGTCCTATTGAAGTAGCCCCAAGCAGAGACTGACGAGAATCACATTCATTGAAAGGGGTTGCCAAGCTTCCAAAAAACTACGAGTTTCCTGAAATCTCAGCAAACATTTTTTCACCCAATCTTGATGATACTTGCAGGTAATGATCAGTACACCAATCCCACTTGGCTCACCAAATTTCGTTCTTCTAGGTTAAACCGTTCCTTTGCAGTAACCATTTTCATGTTTAGTTTTCACTCTGTTTTCTCCTATATGGATACATGTAGTTGGAACTCTAAATCAAACACGGTTTGTGGTAACTCTTTGAAACTTGGCACAATAATGTAGTTCCAAGTTCTATGGCTATGGTTTGTGTCCTATTGAAGTAGCCCCAAGCAGAGACTGATGAGAATCACATTCATTGAAAGGGGTTGCCAAGCTTCCAAAAAAACTACGAGTTTCCTGAAATCTCAGCAAACATTTTTTCACCAATCTTGATGATACTTGCAGGTAATGATCAGTAATCCAATCCCACTTGGCTCACCAAATTTCGTTCTTCTACGTTAAACCGTTCCTTTGCAGTAACCGTTTTCATGTTTAGGTTTCACTCTGTTTTCTCCTATATGGATACATGTAGTTGGAACTCTAAATCAAACACGGTTTGTGCTAATTCTTTGAAACTTGGCACAGTAATGTAGTTCCAAGTTCTATGGCTATGGTTTGTGTCCTATTGAAGTAGCCCCAAGCAGAGACTAACGAGAATCACTTTCATTGAAAGGGGTTGCCAAGCTTCCGTAAAACTACGAGTTTCCTGAAATCTCAGCAAACATTTTTTCACCCAATCTTGATGATACTTGCAGGTGTTGATCAGTACACCAATCCCACTTGGCTCACCAAATTTCGTTCTTCTAGGTTAAACCGTTCCTTTGCAGTAACCGTTTTCATGTTTAGGTTTCACTCTGTTTTCTCCTATATGGATACATGTAGGTGGAACTCTAAATCAAACGCGGTTTGTGCTAGCTCTTTGAAACTTGGCACAATAATGTAGTTCCAAGTTCTATCGCTATGGTTTGTGTCCTATTGAAGTAGCCCGAAGCAGTGACTGACGAGAATCACATTCATTGAAAGGGGTTGCCAAGCTTCCAAAAAACTACGAGTTTCCTGAAATCTCACCAAACATTTTTTCACCCAATCTTGATGATACTTGCAGGTAATGATCAGTACACCAATCCCACTTGGCTCACCAAATTTCGTTCTTCTAGGTTAAAACCGTTCCTTTGCAGTAACCGTTTTCAGGTTTAGATTTCACTCTGTTTTCTCCTATATGGATACATGTAGTTGGAACTCTAAAACAAACACGGTTTGTGCTAATTCTTTGAAAACTTAGCACAATAATGTAGTTCCAAGTTCTATCACGATGGTTTGTGTCCTATTGAAGTAGCCCGAAGCAGAGACTGACGAGAGTCACTTTCATTGAAAGGGGTTGCCAAGCTTCCGTAAAACTACGAATTTCCTGAAATCTCAGCAAATATTTTTTCACCCAATCTTGATGATACTTGCAGGTAATGATCAGTACACCAATCCCACTTGGCTCACCAAATTTCATTCTTCTAGGTTAAACCGTTCCTTTGCAGTAACCGTTTCCATGTTTAGGTTTCACTCTGTTTTCTCCTATATGGATACATGTAGTTGGAACTCTAAATCAAACACGGTTTGTGCTAGCTCTTTGAAACTTGGCACAATAATGTAGTTCCAAGTTCTATGGCTATGGTTTGTGTCCTATTGAAGTAGCCCCAAGCAGAGACTGACGAGAATCACATTCATTGAAATTGGTTGCCAAGCTTCCAAAAAACTACGAGTTTCCTGAAATCTCAGCAAACATTTTTTCACCAATCTTGATGATACTTGCAGGTAATGATCAGTACACCAATCCCACATCGCTCACCAAATTTCGTTATTCTACGTTAAACCGTTCCATTGCAGTAACCGTTTTCTTGTTTAGGTTTCACTCTGTTTTCTCCTATATGGATACATGTATTTGGAACTCTAAATCAAACGCGGTTTGTGCTAGCTCTTTGAAATTTGGCACAATAATGTAGTTCCAAGTTCTATCGCTATGGTTTGTGTCCTATTGAAGTAGCCCCAAGCAGAGACTGACGGGAATCACATTCATTGAAAGGGGTTGCCAAGCTTCCAAAAAAACTACGAGTTTCCTGAAATCTCACCAAACAGTTTTTCACCAATCTTGATGATACTTGCATGTAATGATCAGTACACCAATCCCACATCGCTCACCAAATTTCGTTCTTCTACGTTAAACCGTTCCTTTGCAGTAACCGTTTTCTTGTTTAGGTTTCACTCTGTTTTCTCCTATATGGATACATGTAGTTGGAACTCTAAATCAAACACTGTTTGTGCTAATTCTTTGAAACTTGGCACAATAATGTAGTTCCAAGTTCTATCGCTATGGTTTGTGTCCTATTGAGGTACCCGAAGCAGAGACTGACGAGAATCACTTTCATTGAAAGTGGTTGCCAAGCTTCCGTAAAACTACGAGTTTCCTGAAATCTCAGCAAACATTTTTTCACCCAATCTTGATGATACTTGCAGGTAATGATCAGTACACCAATCCCACTTGGCTCACCAAATTTCGTTCTTCTAGGTTAAACCGTTCCTTTGCAGTAACCATTTTCATGTTTAGGTTTCACTCTGTTTTCTCCTATATGGAAACATGTAGTTGGAACTCTAAATCAAACACGGTTTGTGGTAACTCTTTGAAACTTGGCACAATAATGTAGTTCCAAGTTCTATGGCTATGGGTTTGTGTCCTATTGAAGTAGCCCCAAGCAGAGACTGATGAGAATCACATTCATTGAAAG
>NW_027551979.1:0-56388 GCF_045843805.1 Urocitellus parryii | reverse complement strand
CCGTGTTTCATTTAGATTTCCAAATACATGTATCCATATAGGAGAAAACAGAGTGAAACCTAAACATGAAAACGGTTACTGCAAAGGAACGGTTTAACCTAGAAGAACGAAATTTGGTGAGCCAAGTTGGATTGGTGTACTGATCATTACCTTCCAGTACCATCAATATTGGGTGAAATAATGTTTGCTGAGATTTCACGAAACTCGTAGTTTTTTGGAAGCTTGGCAACCCCTTTCAATTAAAGTGAATCTCGTCAGACTCTGCTTGAAGCTACTTCAATAGGACACAAACCGTAGCGATAGAACTTGGAACTACATTATTGTACAAAGTTTCAAAGAGCTAGCACAAACCGTGTTTGATTTAGAGTTCCAACTACATGTATCCATATAGGAGAAAACAGAGTGAAACCTGAACATGAAAACGGTTACTGCAAAGGAACGGTTTAAACTAGAAGAAGGAAATTTGGTGAGCCAAGTGGAATTGGTGTACTGATCATTACCTGCCAGTATCATCAAGATTGGGTGAAAAAATGTTTGCTGAGATTTCAGGAAACTCGTAGTTTTTTTGGAAGCTTGGCAACCCCTTTCAATGAAAGTGATTCTTGTCAGTCTCTGCTTGGGGCTACTTCAATAGGACACAAACCATAGCGATAGAACTTGGAACTACATTATTGTGCCAAGTTTCAAAGAGCTAGCACAAACCGGGTTTGATTTAGAGTTCCAAATACATGTATACATATAGGAGAAAACAGAGTGAAACCTAAACATGAAAACGGTTACTGCAAAGGAACGGTTTAACCTAGAAGAAGGAAATTTGGTGAGCCAAGTTGGATTAGTGTACTGATCATTACCTGCCAGTACCATCAATATTGGGTGAAATAATGTTTGCTGAGATTTCACGAAACTCGTAGTTTTTTGGAAGCTTGGCAACCCCTTTCAATGAAAGTGATTCTCGTCAGTCTCTGCTTGGGGCTACTTCAATAGGACACAAACCATAGCGATAGAACTTGGAACTACATTATTGTGCGAAGTTTCAAAGAGCTAGCACAAACCGTGTTTCATTTAGAGTTCCAACTACATGTATCCATATAGGAGAAAACAGAGTGAAACCTAAACATGAAAACGGTTACTGCAAAGGAACGGTTTAACCTAGAAGAACGAAATTTGGTGAGCCAAGTTGGATTGGTGTACTGATCATTACCAGCCAGTACCATCAAGATTGGGTGAAAAAATGTTTGCTGAGATTTCAGTAAATTCGTATTTTTTTGGAAGCTTGGCAACCCCTTTCAATGAATGTGATTCTCGTGAGTCTCTGCTTGGGGCTACTTCAATAGGACACAAACCGTAGCGATAGAACTTGGAACTACATTATTGTGCCAAGTTTCAAAGAGCTAGCACAAACCGTGTTTGATTTAGAGTTCCAACTACATGTATCCATATAGGAGAAAACAGAGTGAAACCTAAACATGAAAACGGTTACTGCAAGGAACGGTTTAACCTAGAAGAACGAAATTTGGTGAGCCAAGTGGGATTGGTGTACTGATCATTACCTGCCAGTACCATCAAGATTGGGTGAAAAAATGTTTGCTGAGATTTCAGTAAATTCGTATTTTTTTGGAAGCTTGGCAACCCCTTTCAATGAAAGTGATTCTTGTCACTCTCTGCTTGGGGCTACTTCAATAGGACACACACCATAGCGATAGAACTTGGAACTACATTATTGTGCCAAGTTTCAAAGAGCTAGCACAAACCGGGTTTGATTTAGAGTTCCAAATACATGTATCCATATAGGAGAAAACAGAGTGAAACCTAAACATGAAAACGGTTACTGCAAAGGAACGGTTTAACCTAGAAGAACGAAATTTGGTGAGCCAAGTTGGATTAGTGTTCTGATCATTACCTGCCAGTACCATCAATATTGGGTGAAATAATGTTTGCTGAGATTTCACGAAACTCGTAGTTTTTTGGAAGCTTGGCAACCCCTTTCAATGAAAGTGATTCTCATCAGTCTCTGCTTGGGGCTACTTCAATAGGACACAAACCATAGCGATAGAACTTGGAACTACATTATTGTGCGAAGTTTCAAAGAGCTAGCACAAACCGTGTTTGATTTAGAGTTCCAACTACATGTATCCATATAGGAGAAAACAGAGTGAAACCTAAACATGAAAACGGTTACTGCAAAGGAACGGTTTAACCTAGAAGAACGAAATTTGGTGAGCCAAGTTGGAATGGTGTACTGATCATTACCTTAGAGTACCATCAATATTGGGTGAAATAATGTTTGCTGAGATTTCACGAAACTCGTAGTTTTTTGGAAGCTTGGCAACCCCTTTCAATTAAAGTGAATCTCGTCAGTCTCTGCTTGGGGCTACTTCAATAGGACACAAACCGTAGCGATAGAACTTGGAACTACATTATTGTACAAAGTTTCAAAGAGCTAGCACAAACCGTGTTTGATTTAGAGTTCCAACTACATGTATCCATATAGGAGAAAACAGAGTGAAACCTAAACATGAAAACGGTTACTGCAAAGGAACGGTTTAACGTAGAAGAACGAAATTTGGTGAGCCAAGTGGGATTGGTGTACTGATCATTACCTGCCAGTACCATCAAGATTGGGTGAAAAAATGTTTGCTGAGATTTCAGTAAATCCGTATTTTTTTGGAAGCTTGGCAACCCCTTTCAATGAATGTGATTCTCGTGAGTCTCTGCTTGGGGCTACTTCAATAGGACACAAACCGTAGCGATAGAACTTGGAACTACATTATTGTGCCAAGTTTCAAAGAGCTAGCACAAACCGTGTTTGATTTAGGGTTCCAACTACATGTATCCATATAGGAGAAAACAGAGTGAAACCTAAACATGAAAACGGTTACTGCAAAGGAACGGTTTAACCTAGAAGAACGAAATTTGGTGAGCCAAGTGGGATTGGTGTACTGATTATTACCTGCCAGTATCATCAAGATTGGGTGAAAAAATGTTTGCTGAGATTTCAGGAAACTCGTAGTTTTTTTGGAAGCTTTTCAACCCCTTTCAAGGAAAGTGATTCTCGTCAGTCTCTGCTTGGGGCTACTTCCATAGGACACAAACCATAGCGATAGAACTTGGAACTACATTATTGTGCCAAGTTTCAAAGAGCTAGCACAAACCGTGTTTGATTTAGAGTTCCAACTACATGTATCCATATAGGAGAAAACAAAGTGAAACCTAAACATGAAAACGGTTACTGCAAAGGAACGGTTTAACCTAGAAGAACGAAATTTGGTGAGCCAAGTGGGATTGGTGTACTGATCATTACCTGCCAGTACCATCAAGATTGGGTGAAAAAATGTTTGCTGAGATTTCAGTAAATTCGTATTTTTTGAAAGCTTGGCAACCCCTTTCAATGAATGTGATTCTCGTGAGTCTCTGCTTGGGGCTACTTCAATAGGACACAAACCGTAGCGATAGAACTTGGAACTACATTATTGTGCCAAGTTTCAAAGAGCTAGCACAAACCGTGTTTGATTTAGAGTTCCAACTACATGTATCCATATAGGAGAAAACAGAGTGAAACCTAAACATGAAAACGGTTACTGCAAAGGAACGGTTTAACCTAGAAGAACGAAATTTGGAGAGCCAAGTGGGATTGGTGTACTGATCATTACCTGCCAGTACCATCAAGATTGGGTGAAAAAATGTTTGCTGAGATTTCAGTAAATTCGTATTTTTTTGGAAGCTTGGCAACCCCTTTCAATGAATGTGATTCTCGTGAGTCTCTGCTTGGGGCTACTTCAATAGGACACAAACCGTAGCGATAGAACTTGGAACTACATTATTGTGCCAAGTTTCAAAGAGCTAGCACAAACCGTGTTTGATTTAGAGTTCCAAATACATGTATCCATATAGGAGAAAACAGAGTGAAACCTAAACATGAAAACGGTTACTGCAAAGGAACGGTTTAACCTAGAAGAACGAAATTTGGTGAGCCAAGTTGGATTAGTGTTCTGATCATTACCTGCCAGTACCATCAATATTGGGTGAAATAATGTTTGCTGAGATTTCACGAAACTCGTAGTTTTTTGGAAGCTTGGCAACCCCTTTCAATGAAAGTGATTCTCATCAGTCTCTGCTTGGGGCTACTTCAATAGGACACAAACCATAGCGATAGAACTTGGAACTACATTATTGTGCGAAGTTTCAAAGAGCTAGCACAAACCGTGTTTCATTTAGAGTTACAACTACTTGTATCCATATAGGAGAAAACAGAGTGAAACCTAAACATGAAAACGGTTACTGCAAAGGAACGGTTTAACCTAGAAGAACGAAATTTGGTGAGCCAAGTTGGATTAGTGTTCTGATCATTTCCTGCCAGTACCATCAATATTGGGTGAAATAATGTTTGCTGAGATTTCACGAAACTCGTAGTTTTTTGGAAGCTTGGCAACCCCTTTCAATGAAAGTGATTCTCATCAGTCTCTGCTTGGGGCTACTTCAATAGGACACAAACCATAGCGATAGAACTTGGAACTACATTATTGTGCGAAGTTTCAAAGAGCTAGCACAAACCGTGTTTCATTTAGATTTCCAACTACATGTATCCATATAGGAGAAAACAGAGTGAAACCTAAACATGAAAACGGTTACTGCAAAGGAACGGTTTAACCTAGAAGAACGAAATTTGGTGAGCCAAGTGGGACTGGTGTACTGATCATTACCTGCAAGTATCATCAATATTGGGTGCAAAAATGTTTGCTGAGATTTCAGGAAACTCGTAGTTTTTTGGAAGCTTGGCAACCCCTTTCAATGAAAGTGATTCTCATCAGTCTCTGCTTGGGGCTACTTCAATAGGACACAAACCATAGCGATAGAACTTGGAACTACATTATTGTGCGAAGTTTCAAAGAGCTAGCACAAACCGTGTTTCATTTAGATTTCCAACTACATGTATCCATATAGGAGAAAACAGAGTGAAACCTAAACATGAAAACGGTTACTGCAAAGGAACGGTTTAACCTAGAAGAACGAAATTTGGTGAGCCAAGTTGGATTGGTGTACTGATCATTACCTTCCAGTACCATCAATATTGGGTGAAATAATGTTTGCTGAGATTTCACGAAACTCGTAGTTTTTTGGAAGCTTGGCAACCCCTTTCAATTAAAGTGAATCTCGTCAGTCTCTGCTTGGGGCTACTTCAATAGGACACAAACCGTAGCGATAGAACTTGGAACTACATTATTGTGCAAAGTTTCAAAGAGCTAGCACAAACCGTGTTTGATTTAGAGTTCCAACTACATGTATCCATATAGGAGAAAACAGAGTGAAACCTAAACATGAAAACGGTTACTGCAAAGGAACGGTTTAACCTAGAAGAAGGAAATTTGGTGAGCCAAGTGGAATTGGTGTACTGATCATTACCTGCCAGTATCATCAAGACTGGGTGAAAAAATGTTTGCTGAGATTTCAGTACATTCGTATTTTTTTGGAAGCTTGGCAACCCCTTTCAATGAATGTGATTCTCGTGAGTCTCTGCTTGGGGCTACTTCAATAGGACACAAACCGTAGCGATAGAACTTGGAACTACATTATTGTGCAAAGTTTCAAAGAGCTAGCACAAACCGTGTTTGATTTAGAGTTCCAACTACATGTATCCCTATAGGAGAAAACAGAGTGAAACCTAAACATGAAAACGGTTACTGCAAAGGAACGGTTTAACCTAGAAGAACGAAATTTGGTGAGCCAAGTTGGATGAGTGTACTGATCATTACCTGCCAGTACCATCAATATTGGGTGAAATAATGTTTGCTGAGATTTCACGAAACTCGTAGTTTTTTGGAAGCTTGGCAACCCCTTTCAATGAAAGTGATTCTTGTCAGTCTCTGCTTGGGGCTACTTCAATAGGACACAAACCATAGCGATAGAACTTGGAAATACATTATTGTGCCAAGTTTCAAAGAGCTAGCACAAACCGTGTTTGATTTAGAGTTCCAAATACATGTATCCATATAGGAGAAAACAGAGTGAAACCTAAACATGAAAACGGTTACTGCAAAGGAACGGTTTAACCTAGAAGAACGAAATTTGGTGAGCCAAGTTTGATTAGTGTACTGATCATTACCTGCCAGTACCATCAAGATTGGGTGAAAAAATGTTTGCTGAGATTTCAGTAAATCCGTATTATTTTGGAAGCTTGGCAACCCCTTTCAATGAATGTGATTCTCGTGAGTCTCTGCTTGGGGCTACTTCAATAGGACACAAACCGTAGCGATAGAACTTGGAACTACATTATTGTGCCAAGATTCAAAGAGCTAGCACAATCCATGTTTGATTTAGAGTTCCAACTACATGTATCCATATAGGAGAAAACAGAGTGAAACCTAAACATGAAAACGGTTCCTGCAAAGGAACGGTTTAACCTAGAAGAACGAAATTTGGTGAGTCAAGTGGGATTGGTGTACTGATCATTACCTGCCAGTATCATCAAGATTGGGTGAAAAAATGTTTGCTGAGATTTCCGGAAACTCGTAGTTTTTTGGAAGCTTGACAACCCCCTTCAATGAAATTGATTCTCATCAGTCTCTGCATGGGGCTACTTCAATAGGACACAAACCATAGCGATAGAACTTGGAACTACATTTTTGTGCCAAGTTTCAAAGAGCTAGCACAAACCGTGTTTCATTTAGAGTTACAACTACATGTATCCATATAGGAGAAAACAGAGTGAAACCTAAACATGAAAACGGTTACTGCAAAGGAACGGTTTAACCTAGAAGAACGAAATTTGGTGAGCCAAGTTGGATTAGTGTTCTGATCATTACCTGCCAGTACCATCAATATTGGGTGAAATAATGTTTGCTGAGATTTCACGAAACTCGTAGTTTTTTGGAAGCTTGGCAACCCCTTTCAATGGAAGTGATTCTCATCAGTCTCTGCTTGGGGCTACTTCAATAGGACACAAACCATAGCGATAGAACTTGGAACTACATTATTGTGCGAAGTTTCAAAGAGCTAGCACAAACCGTGTTTCATTTAGATTTCCAACTACATGTATCCATATAGGAGAAAACAGAGTGAAACCTAAACATTAAAACGGTTACTGCAAAGGAACGGTTTAACCTAGAAGAACGAAATTTGGTGAGCCAAGTTGGATTGGTGTACTGATCATTACCTTCCAGTACCATCAATATTGGGTGAAATAATGTTTGCTGAGATTTCACGAAACTCGTAGTTTTTTGGAAGCTTGGCAACCCCTTTCAATTAAAGTGAATCTCGTCAGTCTCTGCTTGGGGCTACTTCAATAGGACACAAACCGTAGCGATAGAACTTGGAACTACATTATTGTGCAAAGTTTCAAAGAGCTAGCACAAACCGTGTTTGATTTAGAGTTCCAACTACATGTATCCATATAGGAGAAAACAGAGTGAAACCTAAACATGAAAACGGTTACTGCAAAGGAACGGTTTAACCTAGAAGAAGGAAATTTGGTGAGCCAAGTGGAATTGGTGTACTGATCATTACCTGCCAGTATCATCAAGACTGGGTAAAAAATCTTTGCTGAGATTTCAGTACATTCGTATTTTTTTGGAAGCTTGGCAACCCCTTTCAATGAATGTGATTCTCGTGAGTCTCTGCTTGGGGCTACTTCAATAGGACACAAACCGTAGCGATAGAACTTGGAACTACATTATTGTGCAAAGTTTCAAAGAGCTAGCACAAACCGTGTTTGATTTAGAGTTCCAACTACATGTATCCCTATAGGAGAAAACAGAGTGAAACCTAAACATGAAAACGGTTACTGCAAAGGAACGGTTTAACCTAGAAGAACGAAATTTGGTGAGCCAAGTTGGATGAGTGTACTGATCATTACCTGCCAGTACCATCAATATTGGGTGAAATAATGTTTGCTGAGATTTCACGAAACTCGTAGTTTTTTGGAAGCTTGGCAACCCCTTTCAATGAAAGTGATTCTTGTCAGTCTCTGCTTGGGGCTACTTCAATAGGACACAAACCATAGCGATAGAACTTGGAACTACATTATTGTGCCAAGTTTCAAAGAGCTAGCACAAACCGTGTTTGATTTAGAGTTCCAAATACATGTATCCATATAGGAGAAAACAGAGTGAAACCTAAACATGAAAACGGTTACTGCAAAGGAACGGTTTAACCTAGAAGAAGGAAATTTGGTAAGCCAAGTGGAATTGGTGTACTGATCATAACCTGCCAGTATCATCAAGATTGGGTGAAAAAATGTTTGCTGAGATTTCAGGAAACTCGTAGTTTTTTTGGAAGCTTGGCAACCCCTTTCAATGAAAGTGATACTTGTCACTCTCTGCTTGGGGCTACTTCAATAGGACACAAACCATAGCGATACAACTTGGAACTACATTATTGTGCCAAGTTTCAAAGAGCTAGCACAAACCGTGTTTGATTTAGAGTTCCAAATACATGTATCCATATAGGAGAAAACAGAGTGAAACCTAAACATGAAAACGGTTACTGCAAAGGAACGGTTTAACCTAGAAGAACGAAATTTGGTGAGCCAAGTTTGATTAGTGTACTGTTCATTACCTGCCAGTACCATCAAGATTGGGTGAAAAAATGTTTGCTGAGATTTCAGTAAATCCGTATTATTTTGGAAGCTTGACAACCCCTTTCAATGAATGTGATTCTCGTGAGTCTCTGCTTGGGGCTACTTCAATAGGACACAAACCGTAGCGATAGAACTTGGAACTACATTATTGTGCCAAGATTCAAAGAGCTAGCACAATCCATGTTTGATTTAGAGTTCCAACTACATGTATCCATATAGGAGAAAACAGAGTGAAACCTAAACATGAAAACGGTTCCTGCAAAGGAACGGTTTAACCTAGAAGAACGAAATTTGGTGAGTCAAGTGGGATTGGTGTACTGATCATTACCTGCCAGTATCATCAAGATTGGGTGAAAAAATGTTTGCTGAGATTTCCGGAAACTCGTAGTTTTTGGAAGCTTGACAACCCCCTTCAATGAAATTGATTCTCATCAGTCTCTGCATGGGGCTACTTCAATAGGACACAAACCATAGCGATAGAACTTGGAACTACATTATTGTGCCAAGTTTCAAAGAGCTAGCACAAACCGTGTTTCATTTAGAGTTACAACTACATGTATCCATATAGGAGAAAACAGAGTGAAACCTAAACATGAAAACGGTTACTGCAAAGGAACGGTTTAACCTAGAAGAACGAAATTTGGTGAGCCAAGTTGGATTAGTGTTCTGATCATTACCTGCCAGTACCATCAATATTGGGTGAAATAATGTTTGCTGAGATTTCACGAAACTCGTAGTTTTTTGGAAGCTTGGCAACCCCTTTCAATGAAAGTGATTCTCATCAGTCTCTGCTTGGGGCTACTTCAATAGGACACAAACCATAGCGATAGAACTTGGAACTACATTATTGTGCGAAGTTTCAAAGAGCTAGCACAAACCGTGTTTCATTTAGATTTCCAACTACATGTATCCATATAGGAGAAAACAGAGTGAAACCTAAACATTAAAACGGTTACTGCAAAGGAACGGTTTAACCTAGAAGAACGAAATTTGGTGAGCCAAGTTGGATTGGTGTACTGATCATTACCTTCCAGTACCATCAATATTGGGTGAAATAATGTTTGCTGAGATTTCACGAAACTCGTAGTTTTTTGGAAGCTTGGCAACCCCTTTCAATTAAAGTGAATCTCGTCAGTCTCTGCTTGGGGCTACTTCAATAGGACACAAACCGTAGCGATAGAACTTGGAACTACATTATTGTGCAAAGTTTCAAAGAGCTAGCACAAACCGTGTTTGATTTAGAGTTCCAACTACATGTATCCATATAGGAGAAAACAGAGTGAAACCTAAACATGAAAACGGTTACTGCAAAGGAACGGTTTAACCTAGAAGAAGGAAATTTGGTGAGCCAAGTGGAATTGGTGTACTGATCATTACCTGCCAGTATCATCAAGACTGGGTAAAAAATGTTTGCTGAGATTTCAGTACATTCGTATTTTTTTGGAAGCTTGGCAACCCCTTTCAATGAATGTGATTCTCGTGAGTCTCTGCTTGGGGCTACTTCAATAGGACACAAACCGTAGCGATAGAACTTGGAACTACATTATTGTGCAAAGTTTCAAAGAGCTAGCACAAACCGTTTTTGATTTAGAGTTCCAACTACATGTATCCCTATAGGAGAAAACAGAGTGAAACCTAAACATGAAAACGGTTACTGCAAAGGAACGGTTTAACCTAGAAGAACGAAATTTGGTGAGCCAAGTTGGATGAGTGTACTGATCATTACCTGCCAGTACCATCAATATTGGGTGAAATAATGTTTGCTGAGATTTCACGAAACTCGTAGTTTTTTGGAAGCTTGGCAACCCCTTTCAATGAAAGTGATTCTTGTCAGTCTCTGCTTGGGGCTACTTCAATAGGACACAAACCATAGCGATAGAACTTGGAACTACATTATTGTGCCAAGTTTCAAAGAGCTAGCACAAACCGTGTTTGATTTAGAGTTCCAAATACATGTATCCATATAGGAGAAAACAGAGTGAAACCTAAACATGAAAACGGTTACTGCAAAGGAACGGTTTAACCTAGAAGAAGGAAATTTGGTAAGCCAAGTGGAATTGGTGTACTGATCATAACCTGCCAGTATCATCAAGATTGGGTGAAAAAATGTTTGCTGAGATTTCAGGAAACTCGTAGTTTTTTTGGAAGCTTGGCAACCCCTTTCAATGAAAGTGATACTTGTCACTCTCTGCTTGGGGCTACTTCAATAGGACACAAACCATAGCGATACAACTTGGAACTACATTATTGTGCCAAGTTTCAAAGAGCTAGCACAAACCGTGTTTGATTTAGAGTTCCAAATACATGTATCCATATAGGAGAAAACAGAGTGAAACCTAAACATGAAAACGGTTACTGCAAAGGAACGGTTTAACCTAGAAGAACGAAATTTGGTGAGCCAAGTTTGATTAGTGTACTGTTCATTACCTGCCAGTACCATCAAGATTGGGTGAAAAAATGTTTGCTGAGATTTCAGGAAACTCGTAGTTTTCTGGAAGCTTGACAAGCCCTTTCAATGAAATTGATTCTCATCAGTCTCTGCTTGGGGCTACTTCAATAGGACACAAACCATAGCGATACAACTTGGAACTACATTATTGTGCGAAGTTTCAAAGAGCTAGCACAAACCGTGTTTCATTTAGAGTTCCAACTACATGTATGCATATAGGAGAAAACAGAGTGAAACCTAAACATGAAAACGGTTACTGCAAAGGAACGGTTTAACCTAGAAGAACGAAATTTGGTGAGCCAAGTGGGATTGGTGTACTGATCATTACCTGCCAGTATCATCAAGATTGGGTGAAAAAATGTTTGCTGAGATTTCAGGAAACTCGTAGTTTTTTTGGAAGCTTGGCAACCCCTTTCAATTAAAGTGATTCTCGTCAGTCTCTGCTTGGGGCTACTTCAATAGGACACAAACCATAGCGATAGAACTTGGAACTACATTATTGTGCCAAGTTTCAAAGAGCTAGCACAAACCGTGTTTGATTTAGAGTTCCAACTACATGTATCCATATAGGAGAAAACAGAGTGAAACCTAAACATGAAAACGGTTACTGCAAAGGAACGGTTTAACCTAGAAGAACGAAATTTGGTGAGCCAAGTGGGATTGGTGTACTGATCATTACCTGCCAGTACCATCAAGATTGGGTGAAAAAATGTTTGCTGAGATTTCAGTAAATTCGTATTTTTTTGGAAGCTTGGCAACCCCTTTCAATGAATGTGATTCTCGTGAGTCTCTGCTTGGGGCTACTTCAATAGGACACAAACCGTAGCGATAGAACTTGGAACTACATTATTGTGCCAAGTTTCAAAGAGCTAGCACAAACCGTGTTTGATTTAGAGTTCCAACTACATGTATCCATATAGGAGAAAACAGAGTGAAACCTAAACATGAAAACGGTTACTGCAAGGAACGGTTTAACCTAGACGAACGAAATTTGGTGAGCCAAGTGGGATTGGTGTACTGATCATTACCTGCCAGTACCATCAAGATTGGGTGAAAAAATGTTTGCTGAGATTTCAGTAAATTCGTATTTTTTTGGAAGCTTGGCAACCCCTTTCAATGAAAGTGATTCTTGTCACTCTCTGCTTGGGGCTACTTCAATAGGACACAAACCATAGCGATAGAACTTGGAACTACATTATTGTGCCAAGTTTCAAAGAGCTAGCACAAACCGGGTTTGATTTAGAGTTCCAAATACATGTATCCATATAGGAGAAAACAGAGTGAAACCTAAACATGAAAACGATTACTGCAAAGGAACGGTTTAACCTAGAAGAACGAAATTTGGTGAGCCAAGTTGGATTAGTGTTCTGATCATTACCTGCCAGTACCATCAATATTGGGTGAAATAATGTTTGCTGAGATTTCACGAAACTCGTAGTTTTTTGGAAGCTTGGCAACCCCTTTCAATGAAAGTGATTCTCATCAGTCTCTGCTTGGGGCTACTTCAATAGGACACAAACCATAGCGATAGAACTTGGAACTACATTATTGTGCGAAGTTTCAAAGAGCTAGCACAAACCGTGTTTCATTTAGAGTTCCAACTACATGTATCCATATAGGAGAAAACAGAGTGAAACCTAAACATGAAAACGGTTACTGCAAAGGAACGGTTTAACCTAGAAGAACGAAATTTGGTGAGCCAAGTTGGATTGGTGTACTGATCATTACCTTAGAGTACCATCAATATTGGGTGAAATAATGTTTGCTGAGATTTCACGAAACTCGTAGTTTTTTGGAAGCTTGGCAACCCCTTTCAATTAAAGTGAATCTCGTCAGTCTCTGCTTGGGGCTACTTCAATAGGACACAAACCGTAGCGATAGAACTTGGAACTACATTATTGTACAAAGTTTCAAAGAGCTAGCACAAACCGTGTTTGATTTAGAGTTCCAACTACATGTATCCATATAGGAGAAAACAGAGTGAAACCTAAACATGAAAACGGTTACTGCAAAGGAACGGTTTAACCTAGAAGAACGAAATTTGGTGAGCCAAGTGGGATTGGTGTACTGATCATTACCTGCCAGTACCATCAAGATTGGGTGAAAAAATGTTTGCTGAGATTTCAGTAAATTCGTATTTTTTTGGAAGCTTGGCAACCCCTTTCAATGAATGTGATTCTCGTGAGTCTCTGCTTGGGGCTACTTCAATAGGACACAAACCGTAGCGATAGAACTTGGAACTACATTATTGTGCCAAGTTTCAAAGAGCTAGCACAAACCGTGTTTGATTTACATTTCCAACTACATGTATCCATATAGGAGAAAACAGAGTGAAACCTAAACATGAAAACGGTTACTGCAAAGGAACGGTTTAACCTAGAAGAACGAAATTTGGTGAGCCAAGTGGGATTGGTGTACTGATCATTACCTGCCAGTACCATCAAGACTGGGTGAAAAAATGTTTGCTGAGATTTCAGTAAATTCGTATTTTTTTGGAAGCTTGGCAACCCCTTTCAATGAAAGTGATTCTCATCAGTCTCTGCTTGGGGCTACTTCAATAGGACACAAACCATAGCGATAGAACTTGGAACTACATTATTGTGCCAAGTTTCAAAGAGCTAGCACAAACCGGGTTTGATTTAGAGTTCCAAATACATGTATCCATATAGGAGAAAACAGAGTGAAACCTAAACATGAAAACGATTACTGCAAAGGAACGGTTTAACCTAGAAGAACGAAATTTGGTGAGCCAAGTTGGATTAGTGTTCTGATCATTACCTGCCAGTACCATCAATATTGGGTGAAATAATGTTTGCTGAGATTTCACGAAACTCGTAGTTTTTTGGAAGCTTGGCAACCCCTTTCAATGAAAGTGATTCTCATCAGTCTCTGCTTGGGGCTACTTCAATAGGACACAAACCATAGCGATAGAACTTGGAACTACATTATTGTGCGAAGTTTCAAAGAGCTAGCACAAACCGTGTTTCATTTAGAGTTCCAACTACATGTATCCATATAGGAGAAAACAGAGTGAAACCTAAACATGAAAACGGTTACTGCAAAGGAACGGTTTAACCTAGAAGAACGAAATTTGGTGAGCCAAGTTGGATTGGTGTACTGATCATTACCTTAGAGTACCATCAATATTGGGTGAAATAATGTTTGCTGAGATTTCACGAAACTCGTAGTTTTTTGGAAGCTTGGCAACCCCTTTCAATTAAAGTGAATCTCGTCAGTCTCTGCTTGGGGCTACTTCAATAGGACACAAACCGTAGCGATAGAACTTGGAACTACATTATTGTACAAAGTTTCAAAGAGCTAGCACAAACCGTGTTTGATTTAGAGTTCCAACTACATGTATCCATATAGGAGAAAACAGAGTGAAACCTAAACATGAAAACGGTTACTGCAAAGGAACGGTTTAACCTAGAAGAACGAAATTTGGTGAGCCAAGTGGGATTGGTGTACTGATCATTAACTGCCAGTACCATCAAGATTGGGTGAAAAAATGTTTGCTGAGATTTCAGTAAATTCGTATTTTTTTGGAAGCTTGGCAACCCCTTTCAATGAATGTGATTCTCGTGAGTCTCTGCTTGGGGCTACTTCAATAGGACACAAACCGTAGCGATAGAACTTGGAACTACATTATTGTGCCAAGTTTCAAAGAGCTAGCACAAACCGTGTTTGATTTACATTTCCAACTACATGTATCCATATAGGAGAAAACAGAGTGAAACCTAAACATGAAAACGGTTACTGCAAAGGAACGGTTTAACCTAGAAGAACGAAATTTGGTGAGCCAAGTGGGATTGGTGTACTGATCATTACCTGCCAGTACCATCAAGACTGGGTGAAAAAATGTTTGCTGAGATTTCAGTAAATTCGTATTTTTTTTGGAAGCTTGGCAACCCCTTTCAATGAAAGTGATTCTCATCAGTCTCTGCTTGGGGCTACTTCAATAGGACACAAACCATAGCGATAGAACTTGGAACTACATTATTGTGCGAAGATTCAAAGAGCTAGCACAAACCGTGTTTCATTTAGATTTCCAACTACATGTATCCATATAGGAGAAAACAGAGTGAAACCTAAACATGAAAACGGTTACTGCAAAGGAACGGTTTAACCTAGAAGAACGAAATTTGGTGAGCCAAGTTGGATTGGTGTACTGATCATTACCTTCCAGTACCATCAATATTGGGTGAAATAATGTTTGCTGAGATTTCACGAAACTCGTAGTTTTTTGGAAGCTTGGCAACCCCTTTCAATTAAAGTGAATCTCGTCAGTCTCTGCTTGGGGCTACTTCAATAGGACACAAACCGTAGCGATAGAACTTGGAACTACATTATTGTGCAAAGTTTCAAAGAGCTAGCACAAACCGTGTTTGATTTAGAGTTCCAACTACATGTATCCATATAGGAGAAAACAGAGTGAAACCTAAACATGAAAACGGTTACTGCAAAGGAACGGTTTAACCTAGAAGAAGGAAATTTGGTGAGCCAAGTGGAATTGGTGTACTGATCATTACCTGCCAGTATCATCAAGATTGGGTGAAAAAATGTTTGCTGAGATTTCAGTACATTCGTATTTTTTTGGAAGCTTGGCAACCCCTTTCAATGAATGTGATTCTCGTGAGTCTCTGCTTGGGGCTACTTCAATAGGACACAAACCGTAGCGATAGAACTTGGAACTACATTATTATGCAAAGTATCAAAGAGCTAGCACAAACCGTGTTTGATTTAGAGTTCCAACTACATGTATCCCTATAGGAGAAAACAGAGTGAAACCTAAACATGAAAACGGTTACTGCAAAGGAACGGTTTAACCTAGAAGAACGAAATTTGGTGAGCGAAGTTGGATGAGTGTACTGATCATTACCTGCCAGTACCATCAATATTGGGTGAGATAATGTTTGCTGAGATTTCACGAAACTCGTAGTTTTTTGGAAGCTTGGCAACCCCTTTCAATGAAAGTGATTCTTGTCAGTCTCTGCTTGGGGCTACTTCAATAGGACACAAACCATAGCGATAGAACTTGGAACTACATTATTGTGCCAAGTTTCAAAGAGCTAGCGCAAACCGTGTTTGATTTAGAGTTCCAACTACATGTATCCATATAGGAGAAAACAGAGTGAAACCTAAACATGAAAACGGTTACTGCAAAGGAACGGTTTAACCTAGAAGAAAGAAATTTGGTGAGCCAAGTTGGATTGGTGTACTGATCATTACCTTAGAGTACCATCAATATTGGGTGAAATAATGTTTGCTGAGATTTCACGAAACTCGTAGTTTCTTGGAAGCTTGGCAAACCCTTTCAATTAAAGTGAATCTCGTCAGTCTCTGCTTGGGGGGCTACTTCAATAGGACACAAACCGTAGCGATAGAACTTGGAACTACATTATTGTGCAAAGTTTCAAAGAGCTAGCACAAACCGTGTTTGATTTAGAGTTCCAACTACATGTATCCATATAGGAGAAAACAGAGTGAAACCTAAACATGAAAACGGTTACTGCAAAGGAACGGTTTAACCTAGAAGAACGAAATTTGGTGAGCCAAGTGGGATTGGTGTACTGATTATTACCTGCCAGTATCATCAAGATTGGGTGAAAAAATGTTTGCTGAGATTTCAGGAAACTCGTAGTTTTTTTGGAAGCTTGGCAACCCCTTTCAATTAAAGTGATTCTCGTCAGTCTCTGCTTGGGGCTACTTCAATAGGACACAAACCATAGCGATAGAACTTGGAACTACATTATTGTGCCAAGTTTCAAAGAGCTAGCACAAACCGTGTTTGATTTAGAGTTCCAACTACATGTATCCATATAGGAGAAAACAGAGTGAAACCTAAACATGAAAACGGTTACTGCAAAGGAACGGTTTAACCTAGAAGAACGAAATTTGGTGAGCCAAGTGGGATTGTTGTACTGATCATTACCTGCCAGTACCATCAAGATTGGGTGAAAAAATGTTTGCTGAGATTTCAGTAAATTCGTATTTTTTTGGAAGCTTGGCAACCCCTTTCAATGAATGTGATTCTCGTGAGTCTCTGCTTGGGGCTACTTCAATAGGACACAAACCGTAGCGATAGAACTTGGAACTACATTATTGTGCCAAGTTTCAAAGAGCTAGCACAAACCGTGTTTGATTTACAGTTCCAACTACATGTATCCATATAGGAGAAAACAGAGTGAAACCTAAACATGAAAACGGTTACTGCAAAGGAACGGTTTAACCTAGAAGAACGAAATTTGGTGAGCCAAGTGGGATTGGTGTACTGATCATTACCTGCCAGTACCATCAAGACTGGGTGAAAAAATGTTTGCTGAGATTTCAGTAAATTCGTATTTTTTTTGGAAGCTTGGCAACCCCTTTCAATGAAAGTGATTCTTGTCACTCTCTGCTTGGGGCTACTTCAATAGGACACAAACCATAGTGATAGAACTTGGAACTACATTATTGTGCCAAGTTTCAAAGAGCTAGCACAAACCGTGTTTGATTTAGAGTTCCAAATACATGTATCCATATAGGAGAAAACAGAGTGAAACCTAAACATGAAAACGGTTACTGCAAAGGAACGGTTTAACCTAGAAGAACGAAATTTGGTGAGCCAAGTTGGATTGGTGTACTGATCATTACCTTCCAGTACCATCAATATTGGGTGAAATAATGTTTGCTGAGATTTCACGAAACTCGTAGTTTTTTGGAAGCTTGGCAACCCCTTTCAATTAAAGTGAATCTCGTCAGTCTCTGCTTGGGGCTACTTCAATAGGACACAAACCGTAGCGATAGAACTTGGAACTACATTATTGTGCAAAGTTTCAAAGAGCTAGCACAAACCGTGTTTGATTTAGAGTTCCAACTACATGTATCCATATAGGAGAAAACAGAGTGAAACCTAAACATGAAAACGGTTACTGCAAAGGAACGGTTTAACCTAGAAGAAGGAAATTTGGTGAGCCAAGTGGAATTGGTGTACTGATCATTACCTGCCAGTATCATCAAGATTGGGTGAAAAAATGTTTGCTGAGATTTCAGTACATTCGTATTTTTTTGGAAGCTTGGCAACCCCTTTCAATGAATGTGATTCTCGTGAGTCTCTGCTTGGGGCTACTTCAATAGGACACAAACCGTAGCGATAGAACTTGGAACTACATTATTATGCAAAGTATCAAAGAGCTAGCACAAACCGTGTTTGATTTAGAGTTCCAACTACATGTATCCCTATAGGAGAAAACAGAGTGAAACCTAAACATGAAAACGGTTACTGCAAAGGAACGGTTTAACCTAGAAGAACGAAATTTGGTGAGCGAAGTTGGATGAGTGTACTGATCATTACCTGCCAGTACCATCAATATTGGGTGAAATAATGTTTGCTGAGATTTCACGAAACTCGTAGTTTTTTGGAAGCTTGGCAACCCCTTTCAATGAAAGTGATTCTTGTCAGTCTCTGCTTGGGGCTACTTCAATAGGACGCAAACCATAGCGATAGAACTTGGAACTACATTATTGTGCCAAGTTTCTAAGAGCTAGCGCAAACCGTGTTTGATTTAGAGTTCCAACTACATGTATCCATATAGGAGAAAACAGAGTGAAACCTAAACATGAAAACGGTTACTGCAAAGGAACGGTTTAACCTAGAAGAAAGAAATTTGGTGAGCCAAGTTGGATTGGTGTACTGATCATTACCTTAGAGTACCATCAATATTGGGTGAAATAATGTTTGCTGAGATTTCACGAAACTCGTAGTTTCTTGGAAGCTTGGCAACCCCTTTCAATTAAAGTGAATCTCGTCAGTCTCTGCTTGGGGCTACTTCAATAGGACACAAACCGTAGCGATAGAACTTGGAACTACATTATTGTGCAAAGTTTCAAAGAGCTAGCACAAACCGTGTTTGATTTAGAGTTCCAACTACATGTATCCATATAGGAGAAAACAGAGTGAAACCTAAACATGAAAACGGTTACTGCAAAGGAACGGTTTAACCTAGAAGAACGAAATTTGGTGAGCCAAGTGGGATTGGTGTACTGATTATTACCTGCCAGTATCATCAAGATTGGGTGAAAAAATGTTTGCTGAGATTTCAGGAAACTCGTAGTTTTTTTGGAAGCTTGGCAACCCCTTTCAATTAAAGTGATTCTCGTCAGTCTCTGCTTGGGGCTACTTCAATAGGACACAAACCATAGCGATAGAACTTGGAACTACATTATTGTGCCAAGTTTCAAAGAGCTAGCACAAACCGTGTTTCATTTAGAGTTCCAACTACATGTATCCATATAGGAGAAAACAGAGTGAAACCTAAACATGAAAACGGTTACTGCAAAGGAACGGTTTAACCTAGAAGAACGAAATTTGGTGAGCCAAGTGGGATTGGTGTACTGATCATTACCTGCCAGTACCATCAAGATTGGGTGAAAAAATGTTTGCTGAGATTTCAGTAAATTCGTATTTTTTTGGAAGCTTGGCAACCCCTTTCAATGAATGTGATTCTCGTGAGTCTCTGCTTGGGGCTACTTCAATAGGACACAAACCGTAGCGATAGAACTTGGAACTACATTATTGTGCCAAGTTTCAAAGAGCTAGCACAAACCGTGTTTGATTTACAGTTCCAACTACATGTATCCATATAGGAGAAAACAGAGTGAAACCTAAACATGAAAACGGTTACTGCAAAGGAACGGTTTAACCTAGAAGAACGAAATTTGGTGAGCCAAGTGGGATTGGTGTACTGATCATTACCTGCCAGTACCATCAAGACTGGGTGAAAAAATGTTTGCTGAGATTTCAGTAAATTCGTATTTTTTTTTGGAAGCTTGGCAACCCCTTTCAATGAAAGTGATTCTTGTCACTCTCTGCTTGGGGCTACTTCAATAGGACACAAACCATAGTGATAGAACTTGGAACTACATTATTGTGCCAAGTTTCAAAGAGCTAGCACAAACCGTGTTTGATTTAGAGTTCCAAATACATGTATCCATATAGGAGAAAACAGAGTGAAACCTAAACATGAAAACGGTTACTGCAAAGGAACGGTTTAACCTAGAAGAACGAAATTTGGTGAGCCAAGTTGGATTGGTGTACTGATCATTACCTTCCAGTACCATCAATATTGGGTGAAATAATGTTTGCTGAGATTTCACGAAACTCGTAGTTTTTTGGAAGCTTGGCAACCCCTTTCAATTAAAGTGAATCTCGTGAGTCTCTGCTTGGGGCTACTTCAATAGGACACAAACCGTAGCGATAGAACTTGGAACTACATTATTGTGCAAAGTTTCAAAGAGCTAGCACAAACCGTGTTTGATTTAGAGTTCCAACTACATGTATCCATATAGGAGAAAACAGAGTGAAACCTAAACATGAAAACGGTTACTGCAAAGGAACGGTTTAACCTAGAAGAAGGAAATTTGGTGAGCCAAGTGGAATTGGTGTACTGATCATTACCTGCCAGTATCATCAAGATTGGGTGAAAAAATGTTTGCTGAGATTTCAGTACATTCGTATTTTTTTGGAAGCTTGGCAACCCCTTTCAATGAATGTGATTCTCGTGAGTCTCTGCTTGGGGCTACTTCAATAGGACACAAACCGTAGCGATAGAACTTGGAACTACATTATTGTGCAAAGTTTCAAGAGCTAGCACAAACCGTGTTTGATTTAGAGTTCCAACTACATGTATCCCTATAGGAGAAAACAGAGTGAAACCTAAACATGAAAACGGTTACTGCAAAGGAACGGTTTAACCTAGAAGAACGAAATTTGGTGAGAAAAGTTGGATGAGTGTACTGATCATTACCTGCCAGTACCATCAATATTGGGTGAAATAATGTTTGCTGAGATTTCACGAAACTCGTAGTTTTTTGGAAGCTTGGCAACCCCTTTCAATGAAAGTGATTCTTGTCAGTCTCTGCTTGGGGCTACTTCAATAGGACACAAACCATAGCGATAGAACTTGGAACTACATTATTGTGTCAAGTTTCAAAGAGCTAGCGCAAACCGTGTTTGATTTAGAGTTCCAACTACATGTATCCATATAGGAGAAAACAGAGTGAAACCTAAACATGAAAACGGTTACTGCAAAGGAACGGTTTAACCTAGAAGAACGAAATTTGGTGAGCCAAGTTGGATTGGTGTACTGATCATTACCTTAGAGAACCATCAATATTGGGTGAAATAATGTTTGCTGAGATTTCACGAAACTCGTAGTTTCTTGGAAGCTTGGCAACCCCTTTCAATTAAAGTGAATCTCGTCAGTCTCTGCTTGGGGCTACTTCAATAGGACACAAACCGTAGCGATAGAACTTGGAACTACATTATTGTGCAAAGTTTCAAAGAGCTAGCACAAACCGTGTTTGATTTAGAGTTCCAACTACATGTATCCATATAGGAGAAAACAGAGTGAAACCTAAACATGAAAACGGTTACTGCAAAGGAACGGTTTAACCTAGAAGAAGGAAATTTGGTGAGCCAAGTGGAATTGGTGTACTGATCATAACCTGCCAGTATCATCAAGATTGGGTGAAAAAATGTTTGCTGAGATTTCAGGAAACTCGTAGTTTTTTTGGAAGCTTGGCAACCCTTTTCAATGAAAGTGATTCTTGTCACTCTCTGCTTGGGGCTACTTCAATAGGACACAAACCATAGCGATACAACTTGGAACTACATTATTGTGCCAAGTTTCAAAGAGCTAGCACAAACCGTGTTTGATTTAGAGTTCCAAATACATGTATCCATATAGGAGAAAACAGAGTGAAACCTAAACATGAAAACGGTTACTGCAAAGGAACGGTTTAACCTAGAAGAACGAAATTTGGTGAGCCAAGTTTGATTAGTGTACTGATCATTACCTGCCAGTACCATCAAGATTGGGTGAAAAAATGTTTGCTGAGATTTCAGTAAATCCGTATTATTTTGGAAGCTTGGCAACCCCTTTCAATGAATGTGATTCTCGTGAGTCTCTGCTTGGGGCTACTTCAATAGGACACAAACCGTAGCGATAGAACTTGGAACTACATTACTGTGCCAAGATTCAAAGAGCTAGCACAATCCGTGTTTGATTTAGAGTTCCAACTACATGTATCCATATAGGAGAAAACAGAGTGAAACCTAAACATGAAAACGGTTCCTGCAAAGGAACGGTTTAACCTAGAAGAACGAAATTTGGTGAGTCAAGTGGGATTGGTGTACTGATCATTACCTGCAAGTATCATCAAGATTGGGTGAAAAAATGTTTGCTGAGATTTCCGGAAACTCGTAGTTTTTTGGAAGCTTGACAACCCCTTTCAATAAAATTGATTCTCATCAGTCTCTGCTTGGGGCTACTTCAATAGGACACAAACCATAGCGATAGAACTTGGAACTACATTATTGTGCCAAGTTTCAAAGAGCTAGCACAAACCGTGTTTCATTTAGAGTTCCAACTACATGTATCCATATAGGAGAAAACAGAGTGAAACCTAAACATGAAAACGGTTACTGCAAAGGAACGGTTTAACCTAGAAGAACGAAATTTGGTGAGCCAAGTGGGATTGGTGTACTGATCATTACCTGCCAGTACCATCAAGATTGGGTGAAAAAATGTTTGCTGAGATTTCAGTAAATTCGTATTTTTTTGGAAGCTTGGCAACCCCTTTCAATGAATGTGATTCTCGTGAGTCTCTGCTTGGGGCTACTTCAATAGGACACAAACCGTAGCGATAGAACTTGGAACTACATTATTGTGCCAAGATTCAAAGAGCTAGCACAAACCGTGTTTGATTTAGAGTTCCAACTACATGTATCCATATAGGAGAAAACAGAGTGAAACCTAAACATGAAAACGGTTCCTGCAAAGGAACGGTTTAACCTAGAAGAACGAAATTTGGTGAGTCAAGTGGGATTGGTGTACTGATCATTACCTGCCAGTATCATCAAGATTGGGTGAAAAAATGTTTGCTGAGATTTCCAGAAACTCGTAGTTTTTTGGAAGCTTGACAACCCCTTTCAATGAAATTGATTCTCATCAGTCTCTGCTTGGGGCTACTTCAATAGGACACAAACCATAGCGATAGAACTTGGAACTACATTATTGTGCCAAGTTTCAAAGAGCTAGCACAAACCGTGTTTGATTTAGAGTTCCAACTACATGTATCCATATAGGAGAAAACAGAGTGAAACCTAAACATGAAAACGGTTACTGCAAAGGAACGGTTTAACCTAGAAGAACGAAATTTGGTGAGCCAAGTGGGATTGGTGTACTGATCATTACCTGCCAGTATCATCAAGATTGGGTGAAAAAATGTTTGCTGAGATTTCAGTACATTCGTATTTTTTTGGAAGCTTGGCAACCCCTTTCAATGAATGTGATTCTCGTGAGTCTCTGCTTGGGGCTACTTCAATAGGACACAAACTGTAGCGATAGAACTTGGAACTACATTATTGTGCAAAGTTTCAAAGAGCTAGCACAAACCGTGTTTGATTTAGAGTTCCAACTACATGTATCCCTATAGGAGAAAACAGAGTGAAACCTAAACATGAAAACGGTTACTGCAAAGGAACGGTTTAACCTAGAAGAACGAAATTTGGTGAGCCAAGTTGGATGAGTGTACTGATCATTACCTGCCAGTACCATCAATATTGGGTGAAATAATGTTTGCTGAGATTTCACGAAACTCGTAGTTTTTTGGAAGCTTGGCAACCCCTTTCAATGAAAGTGATTCTTGTCAGTCTCTGCTTGGGCTACTTCAATAGGACACAACCATAGCGATAGAACTTGGAACTACATTATTGTGCCAAGTTTCAAAGAGCTAGCGCAAACCGTGTTTGATTTAGAGTTCCAACTACATGTATCCATATAGGAGAAAACAGAGTGAAACCTAAACATGAAAACGGTTACTGCAAAGGAACGGTTTAACCTAGAAGAACGAAATTTGGTGAGCCAAGTTGGATTGGTGTACTGATCATTACCTTAGAGTACCATCAATATTGGGTGAAATAATGTTTGCTGAGATTTCACGAAACTCGTAGTTTCTTGGAAGCTTGGCAACCCCTTTCAATTAAAGTGAATCTCGTCAGTCTCTGCTTGGGGCTACTTCAATAGGACACAAACCGTAGCGATAGAACTTGGAACTACATTATTGTGCAAAGTTTCAAAGAGCTAGCACAAACCGTGTTTGATTTAGAGTTCCAACTACATGTATCCATATTGGAGAAAACAGAGTGAAACCTAAACATGAAAACGGTTACTGCAAAGGAACGGTTTAACCTAGAAGAAGGAAATTTGGTGAGCCAAGTGGAATTGGTGTACTGATCATAACCTGCCAGTATCATCAAGATTGGGTGAAAAAATGTTTGCTGAGACTTCAGGAAACTCGTAGTTTTTTTGGAAGCTTGGCAACCCCTTTCAATGAAAGTGATTCTTGTCACTCTCTGCTTGGGGCTACTTCAATAGGACACAAACCATAGCGATACAACTTGGAACTACATTATTGTGCCAAGTTTCAAAGAGCTAGCACAAACCGTGTTTGATTTAGAGTTCCAAATACATGTATCCATATAGGAGAAAACAGAGTGAAACCTAAACATGAAAACGGTTACTGCAAAGGAACGGTTTAACCTAGAAGAACGAAATTTGGTGAGCCAAGTTTGATTAGTGTACTGATCATTACCTGCCAGTACCATCAAGATTGGGTGAAAAAATGTTTGCTGAGATTTCAGTAAATCCGTATTATTTTGGAAGCTTGGCAACCCCTTTCAATGAATGTGATTCTCGTGAGTCTCTGCTTGGGGCTACTTCAATAGGACACAAACCGTAGCGATAGAACTTGGAACTACATTATTGTGCCAAGATTCAAAGAGCTAGCACAATCCGTGTTTGATTTAGAGTTCCAACTACATGTATCCATATAGGAGAAAAGAGAGTGAAACCTAAACATGAAAACGGTTCCTGCAAAGGAACGGTTTAACCTAGAAGAACGAAATTTGGTGAGTCAAGTGGGATTGGTGTACTGATCATTACCTGCCAGTATCATCAAGATTGGGTGAAAAAATGTTTGCTGAGATTTCCGGAAACTCGTAGTTTTTTGGAAGCTTGACAACCCCTTTCAATGAAATTGATTCTCATCAGTCTCTGCTTGGGGCTACTTCAATAGGACACAAACCATAGCGATAGAACTTGGAACTACATTATTGTGCCAAGTTTCAAAGAGCTAGCACAAACCGTGTTTCATTTAGAGTTCCAACTACATGTATCCATATAGGAGAAAACAGAGTGAAACCTAAACATGAAAACGGTTACTGCAAAGGAACGGTTTAACCTAGAAGAACGAAATTTGGTGAGCCAAGTGGGATTGGTGTACTGATCATTACCTGCCAGTACCATTAAGATTGGGTGAAAAAATGTTTGCTGAGATTTCAGTAAATTCGTATTTTTTTGGAAGCTTGGCAACCCCTTTCAATGAATGTGATTCTCGTGAGTCTCTGCTTGGGGCTACTTCAATAGGACACAAATCGTAGCGATAGAACTTGGAACTACATTATTGTGCCAAGATTCAAAGAGCTAGCACAAACCGTGTTTGATTTAGAGTTCCAACTACATGTATCCATATAGGAGAAAACAGAGTGAAACCTAAACATGAAAACGGTTACTGCAAAGGAACGGTTTAACCTAGAAGAACGAAATTTGGTGAGCCAAGTTGGATTGGTGTACTGATCATTACCTGCCAGTACCATCAATATTGGGTGAAATAATGTTTGCTGAGATTTCACGAAACTCGTAGTTTTTTGGAAGCTTGGCAACCCCTTTCTATTAAAGTGAATCTCGTCAGTCTCTGCTTGGGGCTACTTCAATAGGACACAAACCATAGCGATAGAACTTGGAACTACATTATTGTGCCAAGTTTCAAAGAGCTAGCACAAACCGTGTTTGATTTAGAGTTCCAACTACATGTATCCATATAGGAGAAAACAGAGTGAAACCTAAACATGAAAACGGTTACTGCAAAGGAACGGTTTAACCTAGAAGAAGGAAATTTGGTGAGCCAAGTGGAATTGGTGTACTGATCATTACCTGCCAGTATCATCAAGATTGGGTGAAAAAATGTTTGCTGAGATTTCAGGAAACTCGTAGGTTTTTTGGAAGCTCGGCAACCCCTTTCAATGAAAGTGATTCTTGTCAGTCTCTGCTTGGGGTTACTTCAATAGGACACAACCCTAGCGATAGAACTTGGAACTACATTATTGTGCCAAGTTTCAAAGAGCTAGCACAAACCGTGTTTGATTTAGAGTTCCAAATACATGTATCCATAAAAGAGAAAACAGAGTGAAACCTAAACATGAAAACGGTTACTGCAAAGGAACGGATTAACCTAGAAGAACGAAATTTGGTGAGTCAAGTGGGATTGGTGTACTGATCATTACCTGCCAGTATCATCAAGGTTGGGTGAAAAATGTTTGCTGAGATTTCACGAAACTCGTAGTTTTTTGGAAGCTTGGCAACCCCTTTCAATGAAAGTGATTCTCGTCAGTCTCTGCTTGGGGCTACTTCATTGGACACAAACCATAGCGATAGAACGTGGAACTACATTATTGTGCGAAGTTTCAAAGAGCTAGCACAAACCGTGTTTGATTTAGAGTTCCAACTACATGTATCCATATAGGAGAAAACAGAGTGAAACCTAAACATGAAAACGGTTACTGCAAGGAACGGTTTAACCTAGAAGAACGAAATTTGGTGAGCCAAGTGGGATTGGTGTACTGATCATTACCTGCCAGTACCATCAAGATTGGGTGAAAAAATGTTTGCTGAGATTTCAGTAAATTCGTATTTTTTTGGAAGCTTGGCAACCCCTTTCAATGAAAGTGATTCTTGTCACTCTCTGCTTGGGGCTACTTCAATAGGACACAAACCATAGCGATAGAACTTGGAACTACATTATTGTGCCAAGTTTCAAAGAGCTAGCACAAACCGGGTTTGATTTAGAGTTCCAAATACATGAATCCATATAGGAGAAAACAGAGTGAAACCTAAACATGAAAACGGTTACTGCAAAGGAACGGTTTAACCTAGAAGAACGAAATTTGGTGAGCCAAGTTGGATTAGTGTACTGATCATTACCTGCCAGTACCATCAATATTGGGTGAAATAATGTTTGCTGAGATTTCACGAGACTCGTCGTTTTTTGGAAGCTTGGCAACCCCTTTCAATGAAAGTGATTCTCGTCAGTCTCTGCTTGGGGCTACTTCAATAGGACACAAACCATAGCGATAGAACGTGGAACTACATTATTGTGCGAAGTTTCAAAGAGCTAGCACAAACCGTGTTTGATTTAGAGTTCCAACTACATGTATCCATATAGGAGAAAACAGAGTGAAACCTAAACATGAAAACCGTTACTGCAAAGGAACGGTTTAACCTAGAAGAACGAAATTTGGTGAGCCAAGTTTGATTAGTGTACTGATCATTACCTGCCAGTACCATCAAGATTGGGTGAAAAAATGTTTGCTGAGATTTCAGTAAATTCGTATTTTTTTGGAAGCTTGGCAACCCCTTTCAATGAATGTGATTCTCGTGAGTCTCTGCTTGGGGCTACTTCAATAGGACACAAACCGTAGCCATAGAACTTGGAACTACATTATTGTGCCAAGATTCAAAGAGCTAGCACAAACCGTGTTTGATTTAGAGTTCCAACTACATGTATCCATATAGGAGAAAACAGAGTGAAACCTAAACATGAAAACGGTTACTGCAAAGGAACGGTTTAACCTAGAAGAACGAAATTTGGTGAGTCAAGTGGGATTGGTGTACTGATCATTACCTGCCAGTATCATCAAGATTGGGTGAAAAAATGTTTGCTGAGATTTCAGGAAACTCGTAGTTTTTTGGAAGCTTGACAACCACTTTAAATGAAATTGATTCTCATCAGTCTCTGCTTGGGGCTACTTCAATAGGACACAAACCATAGCGATAGAACTTGGAACTACATTATTGTGCCAAGTTTCAAAGAGCTAGCACAAACCGTGTTTCATTTAGAGTTCCAACTACATGTATCCATATAGGAGAAAACAGAGTGAAACCTAAACATGAAAACGGTTACTGCAAAGGAACGGTTTAACCTAGAAGAACGAAATTTGGTGAGCCAAGTGGGATTGGTGTACTGATCATTACCTGCCAGTATCATCAATATTGGGTGAAAAAATGTTTGCTGAGATTTCAGGAAACTCGTAGTTTTTTGGAAGCTTGACAACCCCTTTCAATGAAATTGATTCTCATCAGTCTCTGCTTGGGGCTACTTCAATAGGACACAAAGCATAGCGATAGAACTTGGAACTACATTATTGTGACAAGTTTCAAAGAGCTAGCACAAACCGTGTTTCATTTAGAGTTCCAACTACATGTATCCATATAGGAGAAAACAGAGTGAAACCTAAACATGAAAACGGTTACTGCAAAGGAACGGTTTAACCTAGAAGAACGAAATTTGGTGAGCCAAGTTGGATTGGTGTACTGATCATTACCTGCCAGTACCATCAATATTGGGTGAAATAATGTTTGCTGAGATTTCTCGAAACTCGTAGTTTTTTGGAAGCTTGGCAACCCCTTTCTATTAAAGTGAATCTCGTCAGTCTCTGCTTGGGGTTACTTCAATAGGACACAAACCCTAGCGATAGAACTTGGAACTACATTATTGTGCCAAGTTTCAAAGAGTAGCACAAACCGTGTTTGATTTGGAGTTCCAAATACATGTATCCATAAAAGAGAAAACAGAGTGAAACCTAAACATAAAAACGGTTACTGCAAAGGAACGGTTTAACCTAGAAGAACGAAATTTGGTGAGCCAAGTTGGATTAGTGTACTGATCATTACCTGCCAGTACCATCAATATTGGGTGAAATAATGTTTGCTGAGATTTCACGAAACTCGTAGTTTTTGGGAAGCTTGGCAACCCCTTTCAATGAAAGTGATTCTCGTCAGTCTCTGCTTGGGGCTACTTCATTGGACACAAACCATAGCGATAGAACGTGGAACTACATTATTGTGCGAAGTTTCAAAGAGCTAGCACAAACCGTGTTTGATTTAGAGTTCCAACTACATGTATCCATATAGGAGAAAACAGAGTGAAACCTAAACATAAAAACGGTTACTGCAAAGGAACGGTTTAACCTAGAAGAACGAAATTTGGTGAGCCAAGTGGGATTGGTGTACTGATCATTACCTGCCAGTACCATCAATATTGGGTGAAATAATGTTTGCTGAGATTTCACGAAACTCGTAGTTTTTTGGAAGCTTGGCAACCCCTTTCAATGAAAGTGATTCTCGTCAGTCTCTGCTTGGGGCTACTTCAATAGGACACAAACCATAGCGATAGAACTTGGAACTACATTATTGTGAAAAGTTTAAAGAGCTAGCACAAACCGTGTTTGATTTAGAGTTCCAACTACATGTATCCATATAGGAGAAAACAGAGTGAAACCTAAACATGAAAATGGTTACTGCAAAGGAACGGTTTAACCTAGAAGAACGAAATTTGGTGAGCCAAATGGGATTGGTGTACTGATCATTACCTGCTGGTACCATCAAGATTGGGTGAAAAATGTTTGCTGAGATTTCAGGAAACTCGTAGTTTTTTGGAAGCTTGGCAACCCCTTTCAATGAATGTGATTCTCGTCAGTCTCTGCTTGGGACTTCTTCAATAGGACACAAACCATAGCGATAGAACTTGGAACTACATTATTGTGACAAGTTTCAAAGAGCTAGCACAAAGCGTGTTTGATTTAGAGTTCCAACTACATGTATCCATATATGAGAAAACAGAGTGAAACCTAAACATGAAAACGTTTACTGCAAAGGAACGGTTTAACCTAGAAGAACGAAATTTGGTGAGCCAAGTGGGATTGGTGTACTGATCATTACCTGCCAGTACCATCAAGATTGGGTGAAAAAATGTTTGCTGAGATTTCAGTAAATTCGTATTTTTTTTACAGCTTAGCAACCCCTTTCAATGAATGTGATTCTCGTGAGTCTCTGCTTGGGGCTACTTCAATAGGACACAAACCGTAGCGATAGAACTTGGAACTACATTATTGTGCCAAGTTTCAAAGAGCTAGCACAAACCGTGTTTGATTTAGAGTTCCAAATACATGTATCCATATAGGAGAAAACAGAGTGAAACCTAAACATGAAAACGGTTACTGCAAAGGAACGGTTTAACCCTGAAGAACGAAATTTGGTGAGCCAAGTGGGATTGGTGTACTGATCATTACCTGCCGGTATCATCAAGATTGGGTGAAAAAATGTTTGCTGAGATTTCAGGAAACTCGTAGTTTTTTTGGAAGCTTGGCAACCCCTTTCAATGAAAGTGATTCTTGTCAGTCTCTGCTTGGGGCTACTTCAATAGGACACAAACCATAGCGATAGAACTTGGAACTACATTATTGTGCCAAGTTTCAAAGAGCTAGCACAAACCGTGTTTGATTTAGAGTTCCAACTACATGTATCCATATAGGAGAAAACAGAGTGAAACCTAAACATGAAAACGGTTACTGCAAAGGAACGGTTTAACCTCGAAGAACGAAATTTGGTGAGCCATGTGGGATTGGTGTACTGATCATTACCTGCCAGTATCATCAAGATTGGGTGAAAAAATGTTTGCTGAGATTTCAGGAAACTCGTAGTTTTTTGGAAGCTTGGCAAACCCTTTCAATGAAAGTGATTCTCGTCAGTCTCTGCTTGGGGCTACTTCAATAGGACACAAACCATAGCGATAGAACTTGGAACTATATTATTGTGCCAATTTTCAAAGAGCTAGCACAAACCGTGTTTGATTTAGAGTTCCAACTACATGTATCCATATAGGAGAAAACAGAGTGAATCCTAAACATGAAAACGGTTACTGCAAAGGAACGGTTTAACCTAGAAGAACGAAATTTGGTGAGCCAAATGGGATTGGTGTACTGATCATTACCTGCTGGTACCATCAAGATTGGGTGAAAAATGTTTGCTGAGATTTCAGGAAACTCTTAGTTTTTTGGAAGCTTGGCAACCCCTTTCAATGAATGTGATTCTCGTCAGTCTCTGCTTGGGACGTCTTCAATAGGACACAAACTTGGAACTACATTATTGTGACAAGTTTCAAAGAGCTAGCACAAAGCGTGTTTGATTTAGAGTTCCAACTACATGTATCCATATAGGAGAAAACAGAGTGAAACCTAAGCATGAAAACGTTTACTGCAAAGGAACGGTTTAACCTAGAAGAACGAAATTTGGTGAGCCAAGTGGGATTGGTGTACTGATCATTACCTGCCAGTACCATCAAGATTGGGTGAAAAAATGTTTGCTGAGATTTCAGTAAATTCGTATTTTTTTTACAGCTTAGCAACCCCTTTCAATGAATGTGATTCTCGTGAGTCTCTGCTTGGGGCTACTTCAATAGGACACAAACCATAGCGATAGAACTCGAAACTACATTATTTTCCAAGTTTCAAAGAGCTAGCACAAACCGTGTTTGATTTAGAGTTCCAACTACATGTATCCCTATAGGAGAAAACAGAGTGAAACCTAAACATGAAAACGGTTACTTCAAAGGAATGGTTTAACCTAGAAGAACGAAATTTGGTGAGCCAAGTGGGACTGGTGTACTGATCATTACCTGCAAGTATCATCAAGATTGGGTGAAAAAATGTTTGCTGAGATTTCAGGAAACTCGTAGTTTTTGGAAGCTTGGCAACCCCTTCCAATGAATGTGATCCTCGTCAGTCTCTGCTTGGGGCTACTTCCATAGGACATAAACCATAGCGATAGAACTTGGAACTACATTATTGTGTCAAGTTTCAAAGAGCTAGCACAAACCGTGTTTCATTTAGAGTTCCAAATACATATATCCATATAGGAGAAAAGAGAGTGAAACCTAAACATGAAAACGGTTACTGCAAAGGAACGGTTTAACCTGGAAGAACGAAATTTGGTGAGCCAAGTGGGATTGGTGTACTGATCATTACCTGCCAGTACCATCAAAATTGGGTGAAAAAATGTTTGCTGAGATTTCAGGAAATTCGTAGTTTTTTGGAAGCTTGGCAACCCCTTTCAATGAATGTGATTCTCGTCAGTCTCTGCTTGGGGCTACTTCAATAGGACACAAACCATAGCGATAGAACTTGGAACTACATTATTGTGCCAAGTTTCAAAGTGCTAGCACAAACCGTGTTTGATTTAGAGTTCCAACTACATGTATCCATATTGGAGAAAACAGAGTGAAACCTAAACATGAAAACGGTTACTGCAAAGGAATGGTTTAACCTAGAAGAACGAAATTTGGTGAGCCAAATGGGATTGGTGTACTGATCATTACCTGCTGGTACCATCAAGATTGGGTGAAAAATATTTGCTGAGATTTCAGGAAACTCGTAGCTTTTTGGAAGCTTGGCAACCCCTTTCAATGAATGTGATTCTCGTCAGTCTCTGCTTGGGACTTCTTCAATAGGACACAAACCATAGCGATAGAACTTGGAACTACATTATTGTGACAAGTTTCAAAGAGCTAGCACAAAGCGTGTTTGATTTAGAGTTCCAACTACATGTATCCATATATGAGAAAACAGAGTGAAACCTAAACATGAAATGGTTTACTGCAAAGGAACGGTTTAACCTAGAAGAACGAAATTTGGTGAGCCAAGTGGGATTGGTATACTGATCATTACCTGCCAGTACCATCAAGATTGGGTGAAAAAATGTTTGCTGAGATTTCAGTAAATTCGTATTTTTTTTTACAGCTTAGCAACCCCTTTCAATGAATGTGATTCTCGTGAGTCTCTGCTTGGGGCTACTTCAATAGGACACAAACTTAGCGATAGAACTTGGAACTACATTATTGTGCCAAGTTTCAAAGAGCTAGCACAAACCGTGTTTGATTTAGAGTTCCAACTACATGTATCCATATAGGAGAAAACAGAGTGAAACCTAAACATGAAAACGGTTACTGCAAAGGAACGGTTTAACCTAGAAGAACGAAATTTGGTGAGTCAAGTGGGATTGGTGTACTGATCATTACCTGCCAGTATCATCAAGATTGGGTGAAAAAATGTTTGCTGAGATTTCAGGAAACTCGTAGTTTTTTGCAAGCTTGACAACCCCTTTCAATGAAAGTGATTCTCATCAGTCTCTGCTTGGGGCTACTTCAATAGGACACAAACCATAGCGATAGAACTTGGAACTACATTATTGTGCCAAGTTTCAAAGAGCTAGCACAAACCGTGTTTCATTTAGAGTTCCAACTACATGTATCCATATAGGAGAAAACAGAGTGAAACCTAAACATGAAAACGGTTACTGCAAAGGAACGGTTTAACCTAGAAGAACGAAATTTGGTGAGCCAAGAGGGATTGGTGTACTGATCATTACCTGCCAGTATCATCAAGATTGGGTGAAAAAATGTTTGCTGAGATTTCAGGAAACTCGTAGTTTTTTGGAAGCTTGGCAACCCCTTTCAATGAAAGTGATTCTCGTCAGTCTCTGCTTGGGGCTACTTCAATAGGACACAAACCATAGCGATAGAACTCGAAACTACATTATTTTCCAAGTTTCAAAGAGCGAGCACAAACCGTGTTTGATTTAGAGTTCCAACTACATGTATCCATATAGGAGAAAACAGAGTGAAACCTAAACAGGAAAACGGTTACTGCAAAGGAACGGTTTAACCCTGAAGAACGAAATTTGGTGAGCCAAGTGGGATTGGTGTACTGATCATTACCTGCCAGTACCATCAAGATTGGGTGAAAAAATGTTTGCTGAGATTTCAGGAAATTCGTAGTTTTTTGGAAGCTTGGCAACCCCTTTCAATGAATGTGATTCTCGTCAGTCTCTGCTTGGGGCTACTTCAATAGGACACAATCCATAGCGATAGAACTTGGAACTACATTATTGTGCCAAGTTTCAAAGTGCTAGCACAAACCGTGTTTGATTTAGAGTTCCAACTACATGTATCCTTATAGGAGAAAACAGAGTGAACCCTAAACACGAAAACGGTTACAGCAAAGGAACGGTTTAACCTAGAAGAACGAAATTTGGTGAGCCAAGTGGGATTGGTGTACTGATCATTACCTGCAAGTATCATCAAGTTTGGGTGAAAAAATGTTTGCTGAGATTTCAGGAAACTCATAGTTTTTGGAAGCTTGGCAACCCCTTCCAATGAATGTGATTCTCGTCAGTCTCTGCTTGGGCCTACTTCCATAGGACACAATCCATAGCGATAGAACTTGGAACTACATTATTGTGCCAAGTTTCAAAGAGCTAGCACAAACCGTGTTTCATTTAGAGTTCCAACTACATGTATCCATAGAGGAGAAAACAGAGTGAAACCTAAACATGAAAACGGTTACTGCAAAGGAACGGTTTAACCTGGAAGAACGAAATTTGGTGAGCCAAGTGGGATTGGTGTACTGATCATTACCTGCCAGTACCATCAAGATTGGGTGAAAAAATGTTTGCTGAGATTTCAGGAAATTCGTAGTTTTTTGGAAGCTTGGCAACCCCTTTCAATGAATGTGATTCTCGTCAGTCTCTGCTTGGGGCTACTTCAATAGGACATAATCCATAGCGATAGAACTTGGAACTACATTATTGTGCCAAGTTTCAAAGTGCTAGCACAAACCGTGTTTGATTTAGAGTTCCAACTACATATATCCATATAGGAGAAAACAGAGTGAAACCTAAACATGAAAACAGTTACAGCAAAGGAACGGTTTAACCTAGAAGAACGAAATTTGGTGAGCCAAGTGGGACTGGTGTACTGATCATTACCTGCAAGTATCATCAAGATTGGGTGAAAAAATGTTTGCTGAGATTTCAGGAAACTCGTAGTTTTTGGAAGCTTGGCAACCCCTTCCAATGAATGTGATTCTCGTCAGTCTCTGCTTGGGGCTACTTCCATAGGACATAAACCATAGCGATAGAACTTGGAACTACATTATTGTGTCAAGTTTCAAAGAGCTAGCACAAACCGTGTTTCATTTAGAGTTCCAACTACATGTATCCATATAGGAGAAAACAGAGTGAAACCTAAACATGAAAACGGTTACTGCAAAGGAACGGTTTAACCCTGAAGAACGAAATTTGGTGAGCCAAGTGGGATTGGTGTACTGATCATTACCTGCCAGTACCATCAAGATTGGGTGAAAAAATGTTTGCTGAGATTTCAGGAAATTCGTAGTTTTTTGGAAGCTTGGCAACCCCTTTCAATGAATGTGATTCTCGTCAGTCTCTGCTTGGGGCTACTTCAATAGGACACAATCCATAGCGATAGAACTTGGAACTACATTATTGTGCCAAGTTTCAAAGTGCTAGCACAAACCGTGTTTGATTTAGAGTTCCAACTACATGTATCCATATAGGAGAAAACAGAGTGAAACCTAAACACGAAAACGGTTACAGCAAAGGAACGGTTTAACCTAGAAGAACGAAATTTGGTGAGCCAAGTGGGATTGGTGTACTGATCATTACCTGCAAGTATCATCAAGATTGGGTGAAAAAATGTTTGCTGAGATTTCAGGAAACTCGTAGTTTTTTGGAAGCTTGGCAACCCCTTCCAATGAATGTGATTCTCGTCAGTCTCTGCTTGGGCCTACTTCCATAGGACACAATCCATAGTGATAGAACTTGGAACTACATTATTGTGCCAAGTTTCAAAGAGCTAGCACAAACCGTGTTTCATTTAGAGTTCCAACTACATGTATCCATAGAGGAGAAAACAGAGTGAAACCTAAACATGAAAATGGTTACTGCAAAGGAACGGTTTAACCTGGAAGAACGAAATTTGGTGAGCCAAGTGGGACTGGTGTACTGATCATTACCTGCCAGTACCATCAAGATTGGGTGAAAAAATGTTTGCTGAGATTTCAGGAAACTCGTAGTTTTTTGGAAGCTTGGCAACACCTTTCAATGAATGTGATTCTCGTCAGTCTCTGGTTGGGGATAATTCAATAGGACACAAACCATAGCGATAGAACTTGGAACTACATTATTGTGCCAAGTTTCAAAGAGCTAGCACAAACCGTGTTTGATTTAGAGTTCCAACTACATGTATCCATATAGGAGAAAACAGAGTGAAACCTAAACATGAAAACGGTTACTGCAAAGGAACGGTTTAACCCTGAAGAACGAAATTTGGTGAGCCAAGTGGGATTGGTGTACTGATCATTACCTGCCAGTACCATCAAGATTGGGTGAAAAAATGTTTGCTGAGATTTCAGGAAACTCGTAGTTTTTTGGAAGCTTGGCAACCCCTTTCAATGAAAGTGATTCTCGTCAGTCTCTGCTTGGGGCTACTTCAATAGGACACAAACCATAGCGATAGAACTCGAAACTACATTATTTTCCAAGTTTCAAAGAGCTAGCACAAACCGTGTTTGATTTAGAGTTCCAACTACATGTATCCATATAGGAGAAAACAGAGTGAAACCTAAACATGAAAACGGTTACTGCAAAGGAATGGTTTAACCTAGAAGAACGAAATTTTGTGAGCCAAGTGGGACTGGTGTACTGATCATTACCTGCAAGTATCATCAAGATTGGGTGAAAAAATGTTTGCTGAGATTTCAGGAAACTCGTAGTTTTTGGAAGCTTGGCAACCCCTTCCAATGAATGTGATTCTCGTCAGTCTCTGCTTGGGGCTACTTCCATAGGACATAAACCATAGCGATAGAACTTGGAACTACATTATTGTGTCAAGTTTCAAAGAGCTAGCACAAACCGTGTTTCATTTAGAGTTCCAACTACATGTATCCATATAGGAGAAAACAGAGTGAAACCTAAACATGAAAACGGTTACTGTAAAGAACGGTTTAACCTGGAAGAACGAAATTTGGTGAGCCAAGTGGGATTGGTGTACTGATCATTACCTGCCAGTACCATCAAGATTTGGTGAAAAAATGTTTGCTGAGATTTCAGGAAATTCGTAGTTTTTTGGAAGCTTGGCAACCCCTTTCAATTAAATTGATTCTCGTCAGTCTCTGCTTGGGGCTACTTCAATAGGACACAAACCATAGCGATAGAACTCGAAACTACATTATTTTCCAAGTTTCAAAGAGCTAGCACAAACCGTGTTTGATTTAGAGTTCCAACTACATGTATCCATATAGGAGAAAACAGAGTGAAACCTAAACATGAAAACGGTTACTACAAAGGAACGGTTTAACCTGGAAGAACGAAATTTGGTGAGCCAAGTGGGATTGGTGTACTGATCATTACCTGCCAGTACCATCAAGATTGGGTGAAAAATGTTTGCTGAGATTTCAGGAAATTCGTATTTTTTTGGAAGCTTGGCAACCCTTTCTATGAATGTGACTCTCGTCAGTCTCTGCTTGGGCCTACTTCCATAGGACACAAACCATAGCGATAGAACTTGGAAGTACATTATTGTGCCAAGTTTCAAAGAGCTAGCACAAACCGTGTTTCATTTAGAGTTCCAACTACATGTATCCATAGAGGAGAAAACAGAGTGAAACCTAAAGATGAAAACGGTTACTGCAAAGGAACGGTTTAACCTAGAAGAAGGAAATTTGGTGAGCCAAGTGGGATTGGAGTACTGATCATTACCTGCCAGTACCATCAAGATTGGGTGAAAAAATGTTTGCTGAGATTTCAGGAAACTCGTAGTTTTTTGGAAGCTTGGCAAACCCTTTCAATGAAAGTGATTCTCGTCAGTATCTGCTCGGGGTACTTCAATAGGACACAAAACGTAGCGATAGAACTTGGAACTACATTATTGTGAAAAGTTTAAAGAGCTAGCACAAACCGTGTTTGATTTAGAGTTCCAACTACATGTATCCATATAGGAGAAAACAGAGTGAAACCTAAACATGAAAACGGTTACTGCAAAGGAACGGTTTAACCTAGAAGAACGAAATTTGGTGAGACAAGTGGGACTGGTGTCATGATCATTACCAGCAAGTATCATCAAGAGTGGGTGAAAAAATGTTTGCTGAGATATCTGGAAACTCGTAGTTTTTAGGAAGCTTGGTAAACCCTTTCAATGAATGTGATGATCGTCAGTCTCTGCTTGGGGCTACGTCAATAGGACACAAACCATAGCGATAGAACTTGGAACTACATTATTGTGCCAAGTTACAAAGAGCTAGCACAAACCGTGTTTGATTTAGAGTTCCAACTACATGTATCCATATAGGAGAAAACAGAGTGAAACCTAAACATGAAAACGGTTACTGCAAAGGAACGGTTTAACCTAGAAGAACAAAATTTTGTGAGCCAAGTGGGATTGGTGTCCTGATCATTACCTGCAAGTATCATCAAGATTGGGTGAAAAAATGTTTGCTGAGATTTCAGGAAACTTTTAGTTTTTTGCAAGCTTGGCAACCCCTTTCAATGTAAGTGATTCTCGTCAGTCTCTGCTTGGGGCTACTTCAATAGGACACAAACCATAGCGATAGAACTTTTAACTACATTATTGTGCCAAGATTCAAAGAGCTAGCACAAATCGTGTTTGATTTAGAGTTCCAACTACATGTATCCATATAGGAGAAAACAGAGTGAAACCTAAACATGAAAACGGTTACTGCTAAGGAATGGTTTAACCTAGAAGAACGAAATTTGGTGAGCCAAGAGGGATTTGTGTACTGATCATTACCTGCCAGTATCATCAAGATTGATTGAAAAAACGTTTGCTGAGATTTCAGGAAACTCGTAGTTTTTTGGAAGCTTGGCAACCCCTTTCAATGAAAGTGATTCTCGTCAGTCTCTGCTTGGGGCTACTTCAATAGGACACAAACCATAGCGATAGAACTCGAAACTACATTATTTTTCAAAGTTTCAAAGAGCTAGCACAAACCGTGTTTGATTTAGAGTTCCAACTACATGTATCCATATAGGAATAAACAGATTGAAACCTAAACAGGAAAACGGTTACTGCAAAGGAACGGTTTAACCTAGAAGAACGAAATTTGGTGAGCCAAGTGGGATTGGTGTGCTTATCATTACCTGCAAGTATCATCAAGATTGGGTGAAAAAATGTTTGCTGAGATTTCAGGAAACTCGTAGTTTTTTGGAAGCTTGGGAACCCCTTCCAATGTATGTGATTCTCGTCAGTCTCTGCTTGGGGCTACTTCCATAGGACACAAACCATAGCGATAGAACTTGGAACTACATTATTGTGCCAAGTTTCAAAGAGCTAGCACAAACCGTGTTTGATTTAGAGTTCCAAATACATGTATCCATATAGGAGAAAACAGAGTAAAACCTAAACATGAAAACGGTTACTGCAAAGGAACGGTTTAACCTAGAAGAACGAAATGTGGTGAGCCAAGTGGGACTGGTGTACTGATCATTACCTGCAAGTATCATCAAGATTGGGTGAAAAAATGTTTGCTGAGATTTCAGGAAACTCGTAGTTTTTTGGAAGCTTGGCAACCCCTTCCAATAAATGTGATTCTCGTCAGTCTCTGCTTGGGGCTACTTGCATAGGACACAAACCATAGCGATAGAACTGGGAACTACATTATTGTGCCAAGTTTCAAAGAGCTAGCACAATCCGTGTTTCATTTAGAGTTCCAACTACATGTATCCATATAGGAGAAAACAGAGTGAAACCTAAACATGAAAACGGTTACTGCAAAGGAACGGTTTAACCTGGAAGAACGAAATTTGGTGAGCCAAGTGGGATTGGTGTACTGATCATTTCCTGCCAGTACCATCAAGATTGGGTGAAAAAATGTTTGCTGAGATTTCAGGAAATTCGTAGTTTTTTGGAAGCTTGGCAACCCCTTTCAATGAAAGTGATTCTCGTCAGTCTCTGCTTGGGGCTACTTCAATAGGGCACAAACCATAGCGATAGAACTTGGAACTACATTATTGTGCCAAGTTTCAAAGAGCTAGTACAAACCATGTTTGATTTAGAGTTCCATATACATGTATCCATATAGGAGATAACAGAGTGAAACCTAAACATGAAAAAAGTTACTGCAAAGGGACGGTTTAACCTAGAAGAACGAAATTTGGTGAGCCATGTGGGACTGGTGTACTGATCATTACCTGCAAGTATCATCAAGATTGGGTGAAAAAATGTTTGCTGAGATTTCAGGAAACTCGTAGTTTTTGGAAGCTTGGCAACCCCTTCCAATGAATGTGATTCTCGTCAGTCTCTGCTTGGGGCTACTTCCATAGGACATAAACCATAGCGATAGAACTTGGAACTACATTATTGTGTCAAGTTTCAAAGAGCTAGCACTAACCGTGTTTCATTTAGAGTTCCAACTACATGTATCCATATAGGAGAAAACAGAGTGAAACCTAAACATGAAAACGGTTACTGCAAAGGAACGGTTTAACCTGGAAGAACGAAATTTGGTGAGCCAAGTGGGATTGGTGTACTGATCATTACCTGCCAGTACCATCAAGATTTGGTGAAAAAATGTTTGCTGAGATTTCAGGAAATTCGTAGTTTTTTGGAAGCTTGGCAACCCCTTTCAATGAATGTGATTCTCGTCAGTCTCTGCTTGGGGCTACTTCAATAGGACACAAACCATAGCGATAGAACTTGGAACTACATTATTGTGCCAAATTTCAAAGTGCTAGCACAAACCGTGTTTGATTTAGAGTTCCAACTACATGTATCCATATAGGAGAAAACAGAGTGAAACCTAAACATGAAAACGGTTACTGCAAAGTAACGGTTTAACCTGGAAGAACAAAATTTGGTGAGCCAAGTGGGACTGGTGTACTGATCATTACCTGCAAGTATCATCAAGATTGGGTGAAAAAATGTTTGCTGAGATTTCAGGAAACTCGTAGTTTTTTGGAAGCTTGGCAACCCCTTCCAATGAATGTGATTCTCGTCAGTCTCTGCTTGGGCCTACTTCCATAGGACACAAACCATAGCGATAGAACTTGGAACTACATTATTGTGCCAAGTTTCAAAGAGCTAGCACAAACCGTGTTTCATTTAGAGTTCCAACTACATGTATCCATATAGGAGAAAACAGAGTGAAACCTAAACATGAAAATGGTTACTGCAAAGGAATGGTTTAACCTGGAAGAACGAAAATTTGGTGAGCCAAGTGGGACTGGTGTACTGATCATTACCTGCCAGTACCATCAAGATTGGGTGAAAAATGTTTGCTGAGATTTCAGGAAACTCGTAGTTTTTTGGAAGCTTGGCAACCCCTTTCAATGAATGTGATTCTCGTCAGTCTCTGCTTGGGGCTACTTCAATAGGACACAAACCATAGCGATAGGACTTGGAACTACATTATTGTGCCAAGTTTCAAAGAGCTAGCTCAAACCGTGTTTGATATAGATTTCCAAATACATGTATCCATATAGGAGAAAGCAGAGTGAAACCTAAACATGAAAACAGTTACTGCAAATGAACGGTTTAACCTAGAAGAACGAAATTTGGTGAGCCAAGTGGGATTGGTGTACTGATCATTACCTGCCAGTACCATCAAGATTGGGTGAAAAAATGTTTGCTGAGATTTCAGGAAACTCGTAGTTTTTTGGAAGCTTGGCAACCCCTTTCAATGAATGTGATTCTCGTCAGTCTCTGCTTGGGGCTACTTCAATAGGACACAAACCATAGCGATAGAACTTGGAACTACCTTATTGTGCCAAGTTTCAAAGACCTAGCACAAACCGTGTTTGATATAGAGTTCCAACTACATGGTTCCATGTAGGAGAAAACAGAGTGAAACCTAAACATGAAAACGGTTACTGCAAAGGAACGGTTTAACCTAGAAGAACGAAATTTGGTGAGCCAAGTGGGATTGGAGTACTGATCATTACCTGCCAGTACCATCAAGATTGGGTGAAAAAATGTTTGCTGAGATTTCAGGAAACTCGTAGGTTTTTGGAAGCTTGGCAACCCCTTACAATGAAAGTGATTCTCGTCAGTCTCTGCTTGGGGCTACTTCAATAGGACACAAACCATAGCGATAGAACTTGGAACTACATTATTGTGCCAAGTTTCAAAGAGCTAGCACAAAACGTGTTTGATTTAGAGATCCAACAACAAGTATCCATATAGGAGAAAACAGAGTGAAACCTAAACATGATAACGGTTACTGCAAAGGAACGGTTTAACCTAGAAGAACGAAATTTGTTGAGCCAAGTGGGACTCGTGTACTGATCATTACCTGCAAGTACCATCAAGATTGGGTGAAAAAAAATCTTTGCTGAGATTTCAGGAAACTCGTAGTTTTTTGGAAACTTGGCAACCCCTTCCAATGAATGTGATTCTCGTCAGTCTGTGCTTGGAGCTACTTCAATAGGACACAAACCATAGCGATAGAACTTGGAACTACATTATTGTGCTGAGTTTCAAAGAGCTAGCACAAACCGTGTTTTGATTTAGAGATCCAACAACATGTATCCATATAGGAGAAAACAGAGTGAAACCTAAACATGAAAACGGTTACTGCAAAGGAACGGTTTAACCTAGAAGAACGAAATTTGGTGAGCCAAGTGGGATTGGTGTACTGATCATTACCTGCCAGTACCATCAAGATTGGGTGAAAAAATGTTTGCTGAGATTTCAGGAAACTCGTAGTTTTTTGGAAGCTTGGCAACCCCTTTCAATGAATGTGATTCTCGTCAGTCTCTGCTTGGGGCTACTTCAATAGGACACAAACCATAGCGATAGAACGTGGAACTACATTATTGTGCCAAGTTTCAGAGAGCTAGCACAAACCGTGTTTGATTTAGAGTTCCAACTACATGTATCCATATTGGAGAAAACAGAGTGAAACCTAAAAATGAAAAAGTTACTGCAAAGGAACGGTTTAAACTAGAAGAAGGAAATTTGGTGAGCCAAGTGGGATTGGTGTACTTATCATTACCTGCCAGTATCATCAAGATTGGGTGAAAAAATGTTTGCTGAGATTTCAGGAACTCGTAGTTTTTCGGAAGCTTGGCAACCCCTTTCAATGAAAGTGATTCTCCTCAGTCTCTGCTTGGGGATACTTCAATAGGACACAAACCATAGTGATAGAAATTGGAACTACATTATTGTGCCAAGTTTCAAAGAGCTAGCACAAACCGTGTTTGATTTAGAGTTCCAACTACATGTATCCATATAGGAGAAAACAGTGAAACCTAAACATGAAAACGGTTACTGCAAAGGAACGGTTTAACCTAGAAGAACGAAATTGGTGAGCCAAGTAGGATTGGTGTACTGATCATTACCTGCAAGTATCATCAAGATTGGGGAAAAAATGTTTGCTGAGATTTCAGGAAACTCGTAGTTTTTTGTAAGCTTGGAAACCCCTTTCAATGAAAGTGATTCTCATCAGTCTCTGCTTGGGGCTACTTCAATAGGACACAAACCATAGTGATAGAACTTGGAACTACATTATTGTGCCAAGTTTCAAAGAGCTAGCACAAACCGTGTTTGATTTAGAGTTCCAACTACATGTATCCATATAGGAGAAAACAGAGTGAAACCTAAACATGAAAACGGTTACTGCAAAGGAACGGTTTAACCTAGAAGAACGAAATTTGGTGAGCCAAGAGGGATTGGTGTACTGATCATTACCTGCAAGTATCATCAAGATTGGGTGAAAAAATGTTTGCTGAGATTTCAGGAAACTCGTAGTTTTTAGGAGCTTGGCAACCCCTTTCAATGAAAGTGATTCTCGTCAGTCTCTGCTTGGGGCTACTTCCATAGGACACAAACCATAGCGATACAACTTGGAACTACATTATTGTGCGAAGTTTCAAAGAGCTAGCACAAACCGTGTTTGATTTAGAGTTCCAACTACATGTATCCATATAGGAGAAAACAGAGTGAAACCTAAACATGAAAACGGTTACTGCAAAGGAACGGTTTAACCTAGAAGAACGAAATTTGGTGAGTCATTTGGGATTGGTGTACTGATCATTACCTGCCAGTACCATCAATATTGGGTGAAAAAATATTTGCTGAGATTTCAGGAAATTCGTAGTTTTTTGGAAGCGTGGGAACCACTTTCAATGAAGGTGATTCTCGTGAGTCTCTGCTTGGGGCTACTTCAATAGGACACAAACCATAGCGATAGAACTTGGAACTACATTATTGTGCCAAGTTTCAAACAGCTAGCACAAACCGTGTTTGATTTAGAGTTCCAACTACATGTATCCATATAGGAGAAACAGAGTGAAACCTAAACATGAAAACGGTTACTGCAAAGGAACGGTTTAACCTGGAAGAACGAAATTTGGTGAGCCAAGTGGGATTGGTGTACTGATCATTACCTGCCAGTACCATCAAGATTGGTGAAAAAATGTTTGCTGAGATTTCAGGAAATTCGTAGTTTTTTGGAAGCTTGGCAACCCCTTTCAATGAATGTGATTCTCGTCAGTCTCTGCTTGGGGCTACTTCAATATGACACAAACCATAGCGATAGAACTTGGAACTACATTATTGTGCCAAATTTCAAAGTGCTAGCACAAACCGTGTTTGATTTAGAGTTCCAACTACATGTATCCATATAGGAGAAAACAGAGTGAAACCTAACATGAAAACGGTTACTGCAAAGTAACGGTTTAACCTGGAAGAACAAAATTTGGTGAGCCAAGTGGGACTGGTGTACTGATCATTACCTGCAAGTATCATCAAGATTGGGTGAAAAAATGTTTGCTGAGATTTCAGGAAACTCGTAGTTTTTTGGAAGCTTGGCAACCCCTTCCAATCAATGTGATTCTCGTCAGTCTCTGCTTGGGCCTACTTCCATAGGACACAAACCATAGCGATAGAACTTGGAACTACATTATTGTGCCAAGTTTCAAAGAGCTAGCACAAACCGTGTTTCATTTAGAGTTCCAACTACATGTATCCATATAGGAGAAAACAGAGTGAAACCTAAACATGAAAATGGTTACTGCAAAGGAACGGTTTAACCTGGAAGAACGAAATTTGGTGAGCCAAGTGGGACTGGTGTACTGATCATTACCTGCCAGTACCATCAAGATTGGGTGAAAAAATGTTTGCTGAGATTTCAGGAAACTCGTAGTTTTTTGGAAGCTTGGCAACCCCTTTCAATGAATGTGATTCTCGTCAGTCTCTGCTTGGGGCTACTTCAATAGGACACAAACCATAGCGATAGGACTTGGAACTACATTATTGTGCCAAGTTTCAAAGAGCTAGCTCAAACCGTGTTTGATATAGATTTCCAAATACATGTATCCATATAGGAGAAAGCAGAATGAAACCTAAACATGAAAACAGTTACTGCAAAGGAACGGTTTAACCTAGAAGAACGAAATTTGGTGAGCCAAGTGGGATTGGTGTACTGATCATTACCTGCCAGTACCATCAAGATTGGGTGAAAAAATGTTTGCTGAGATTTCAGGAAACTCGTAGTTTTTTGGAAGCTTGGCAACCCCTTTCAATGAATGTGATTCTCGTCAGTCTCTGCTTGGGGCTACTTCAATAGGACACAAACCATAGCGATAGAACTTGGAACTACCTTATTGTGCCAAGTTTCAAAGACCTAGCACAAACCGTGTTTGATATAGAGTTCCAACTACATGGTTCCATGTAGGAGAAAACAGAGTGAAACCTAAACATGAAAAACGGTTACTGCAAAGGAACGGTTTAACCTAGAAGAACGAAATTTGGTGAGCCAAGTGGGATTGGAGTACTGATCATTACCTGCCAGTACCATCAAGATTGGGTGAAAAAATGTTTGCTGAGATTTCAGGAAACTCGTAGGTTTTTGGAAGCTTGGCAACCCCTTACAATGAAAGTGATTCTCGTCAGTCTCTGCTTGGGGCTACTTCAATAGGACACAAACCATAGCGATAGAACTTGGAACTACATTATTGTGCCAAGTTTCAAAGAGCTAGCACAAAACGTGTTTGATTTAGAGATCCAACAACAAGTATCCATATAGGAGAAAACAGAGTGAAACCTAAACATGATAACGGTTACTGCAAAGGAACGGTTTAACCTAGAAGAACGAAATTTGTTGAGCCAAGTGGGACTCGTGTACTGATCATTACCTGCAAGTACCATCAAGATTGGGTGAAAAAAATGTTTGCTGAGATTTCAGGAAACTCGTAGTTTTTTGGAAACTTGGCAACCCCTTCCAATGAATGTGATTCTCGTCAGTCTGTGCTTGGAGCTACTTCAATAGGACACAAACCATAGCGATAGAACTTGGAACTACATTATTGTGCTGAGTTTCAAAGAGCTAGCACAAACCGTGTTTGATTTAGAGATCCAACAACATGTATCCATATAGGAGAAAACAGAGTGAAACCTAAACATGAAAACGGTTACTGCAAAGGAACGGTTTAACCTAGAAGAACGAAATTTGGTGAGCCAAGTGGGATTGGTGTACTGATCATTACCTGCCAGTACCATCAAGATTGGGTGAAAAAATGTTTGCTGAGATTTCAGGAAACTCGTAGTTTTTTGGAAGCTTGGCAACCCCTTTCAATGAATGTGATTCTCGTCAGTCTCTGCTTGGGGCTACTTCAATAGGACACAAACCATAGCGATAGAACGTGGAACTACATTATTGTGCCAAGTTTCAGAGAGCTAGCACAAACCGTGTTTGATTTAGAGTTCCAACTACATGTATCCATATTGGAGAAAACAGAGTGAAACCTAAACATGAAAAGTTACTGCAAAGGAACGGTTTAAACTAGAAGAAGGAAATTTGGTGAGCCAAGTGGGATTGGTGTACTTATCATTACCTGCCAGTATCATCAAGATTGGGTGAAAAAATGTTTGCTTAGATTTCAGGAAACTCGTAGTTTTTCGGAAGCTTGGCAACCCCTTTCAATGAAAGTGATTCTCCTCAGTCTCTGCTTGGGGATACTTCAATAGGACACAAACCATAGTGATAGAAATTGGAACTACATTATTGTGCCAAGTTTCAAAGAGCTAGCACAAACCGTGTTTGATTTAGAGTTCCAACTACATGTATCCATATAGGAGAAAACAGAGTGAAACCTAAACATGAAAACGGTTACTGCAAAGGAACGGTTTAACCTAGAAGAACGAAATTTGGTGAGCCAAGTAGGATTGGTGTACTGATCATTACCTGCAAGTATCATCAAGATTGGGGAAAAAATGTTTGCTGAGATTTCAGGAAACTCGTAGTTTTTTGTAAGCTTGGAAACCCCTTTTCAATGAAAGTGATTCTCATCAGTCTCTGCTTGGGCTACTTCAATAGGACACAAACCATAGTGATAGAACTTGGAACTACATTATTGTGCCAAGTTTCAAAGAGCTAGCACAAACCGTGTTTGATTTAGAGTTCCAACTACATGTATCCATATAGGAGAAAACAGAGTGAAACCTAAACATGAAAACGGTTACTGGCAAAGGAACGGTTTAACCTAGAAGAACGAAATTTGGTGAGCCAAGAGGGATTGGTGTACTGATCATTACCTGCAAGTATCATCAAGATTGGGTGAAAAAATGTTTGCTGAGATTTCAGGAAACTCGTAGTTTTTAGGAGCTTGGCAACCCCTTTCAATGAAAGTGATTCTCGTCAGTCTCTGCTTGGGGCTACTTCCATAGGACACAAACCATAGCGATACAACTTGGAACTACATTATTGTGCCAAGTTTCAAAGAGCTAGCACAAACCGTGTTTGATTTAGAGTTCCAACTACATGTATCCATATAGGAGAAAACAGAGTGAAACCTAAACATGAAAACGGTTACTGCAAAGGAACGGTTTAACCTAGAAGAACGAAATTTGGTGAGTCATTTGGGATTGGTGTACTGATCATTACCTGCCAGTACCATCAATATTGGGTGAAAAAATATTTGCTGAGATTTCAGGAAATTCGTAGTTTTTTGGAAGCGTGGGAACCACTTTCAATGAAGGTGATTCTCGTGAGTCTCTGCTTGGGGCTACTTCAATAGGACACAAACCATAGCGATAGAACTTGGAACTACATTATTGTGCCAAGTTTCAAACAGCTAGCACAAACCGTGTTTGATTTAGAGTTCCAACTACATGTATCCATATAGGAGAAAACAGAGTGAAACCTAAACATCAAAACGGTTACTGCAAAGGAATGGTTAACCTGGAAGAACGAAATTTGGTGAGCCAAGTGGGATTGGTGTACTGATCATTACCTGCCAGTACCATCAAGATTGGGTGAAAAAACGTTTCCTGAGATTTCAGGAAATTCGTAGTTTTTTGGAAGCTTGGCAACCCCCTCCAATGAATGTGATTCTCGTCAGTCTCTGCTTGGGGCTACTTCAATAGGACACAAACCATAGCGACAGAACTTGGAACTACAGTGTTGTGCCAAGTTTCAAAGAGCTAGCACAAACCATGTTTGATTTAGAGTTCCAAATACATGTATCCATATAGGAGAAAAAAGAGTGAAACCTAAACATGAAAACGGTTACTGCAAAGTAACGGTTTAACCTAGAAGAACGAAATTTGGTGAGCCAACTGGGATTTTTGTACTGATCATTACCTGCCAGTATCATCAAGATTGGGTGAAAAAATGTTTGCTGAGATTTCAGGAAACTCGTAGTCTTTTGGAAGCTTGGCAACCCCTTCCAATGAATGTGATTCTCGTCAGTCTCTGCTTGGGGCTACTTCAATAGGACACAAACCATAGCGATAGAACTTGGAACTACATTATTGTGCCAAGTTTCAAAGAGCTAGCACAAACCGTGTTTGATTTAGAGTTCCAAATACATGTATCCATATAGGAGAAAACAGAGTGAAACCTAAACATGAAAACGGTTACTGCAAAGGAACGGTTTAACCTAGAAGAACGAAATTTGGTGAGCCAAGTGGGACTGGTGTACTGATCATTACCTGCAAGTATCATCAAGATTGGGTGAAAAAATGTTTGCTGAGATTTCAGGAAACTCGCAGGTTTTTGGAAGCTTGGGAACCCCTTCCAATGAATGTGATTCTCGTCAGTCTCTGCTTGGGGCTACTTCAAAAGGACCAAACCATAGCGATAGAACTTGGAACTACATTATTGTGCCAACTTTCAAAGAGCTAGCACAAACCGTGTTTGATTTAGAGTTCCAAATACATGTATCCATATAGGAGAATACAGAGTGAAACCTAAACATGAAAACGGTTACTGCAAAGGAATGTTTTAACCTAGAAGAACGAAATTTGGTGAGCCAAGTGGGACTGGTGTACTGATCATTACCTGCCAGTACCATCAAGATTGGGTGAAAAAATGTTTGCTGAGATTTCAGGAAACTCGCAGGTTTTTGGAAGCTTGGGACCCCTTCCAATGAATGTGATTCTCGTCAGTCTCTGCTTGGGGCTACTTCAAAAGGACCAAAAAATAGCGATAGAACTTGGAACTACATTATTGTGCCAAGTTTCAAAGAGCTAGCACAAACCGTGTTTGATTTAGAGTTCCAACTACATGTATCCATGTAGGAGAATACAGAGTGAAACCTAAACATGAAAACGGTTACTGCAAAGGAATGGTTTAACCTAGAAGAACGAAATTTGGTGAGCCAAGTGGGATTGGTGTACTGATCATTACCTGCAAGTATCATCAAGATTGGGTGAAAAAATGTTTGCTGAGATTTCAGGAAACTCGTAGTTTTTTGGAAGCTTGGCAACCCCTTCCAATGAATGTGATTCTCGTCAGTCTCTGCTTGGGGCTACTTCCATAGGACACAATCCATAGCGATAGAACTTGGAAGTACATTATTGTGTCAAGTTTCAAAGAGCTAGCACAAACCGTGTTTGATTTAGATTTCCAACTACATGGTTCCATGTAGGAGAAAACAGAGTGAAACCTAAACATGAAAACGGTTACTGCAAAGGAACGGTTTAACATGGAAGAACGAAATTTCGTGAGCCACGTGGGATTGGTGTACTTATCATTACCTGCAAGTATCATCCAGATTGGGTGAAAAAATGTTTGCTGAGATTTCAGGAAACTCGTAGTTTTTTGGAAGCTTGGCAACCCCTTTCAATGAAAGTGATTCTCGTCAGTCTCTGCTTGGGGCTATTTCAATAGGACACAAACCATAGCGATAGAACTTGGAACTGCATTATTGTGCCACGTTTCAAAGAGGTAGCACAAACCGTGTTTGATTTAGAGTTCCAACTACATGTATCCATATAGGAGAAAACAGAGTGAAACCTAAACATGAAAACGGTTACTGCAAAGGAACGGTTTAACATAGAAGAACGAAATTTGGTGAGCCAAGTGGGATTGGTGTACTGATCATTACCTGCAAGTATCATCAAGATTGGGTGAAAAAATGTTTGCTGAGATTTAAGGAAACTCGTAGTTTTTTGGAAGCGTGCCCACCCGTTTCAATGAAACTGATTCTCGTCACTCTCTGCTTGGGGCTACTTATATAGGACACAAACCATAGCGTTAGAACTTGGAACTACATTATTGTGCCAAGTTTCAAACAGCTAGCACAAACCGTGTTTGATTTAGAGTTCCAACTACATGTATCCATATAGTTGAAAACAGAGTGAAACCTAAACATGAAAATGGTTACTGCAAAGGAACGGTTTAACCTGGAAGAACGAAATTTGGTGAGCCAAGTGGGATTGATGTACTTATCATTACCTGCCAGTATCATCAAGATTGGGTAAAAAAATATTTGCTGATATTTCAGGAAAGTCGTAGTTTTTTGGAAGCTTGGCAACCCCTTTCAATGAAAGTGATTCTCGTCAGTCTCTGCTTGGGGCTACTTCAATAGGACACAAACCACAGCGATAGAACTTGGAACTACATTATTGTGCCAAGTTTCAAAGAGCTAGCACAAACCGTGTTTGATTTAGAGTTACCACTACATGTATCCATATAGGAGAAAACAGAGTGAAACCTAAACATGAAAACGGTTACTGCAAAGAACGGTTTAACATGGAAGAACGAAATTTGGTGAGCCAAGTGGATTTAGTGTACTGATCATTACCTGCAAGTTTCATCAAGATTGGGTGAAAAAATGTTTGCTGAGATTTCAGGAAACTCGTAGTTTTTTGGAAGCTTGCCCACCGCTTTCAATGAAACTGATTCTCGTCACTCTCTGCTTGGGGCTACTTCAATAGGACACAAACCATAGCGTTAGAACTTGGAATTACATTATTGTGCCAAGTTTCGAACAGCTAGCACAAACCGTGTTTGATTTAGAGTTCCAACTACATGTATCCATATGGTTGAAAACAGAGTGAAACCTAAACATGAAAATGGTTACTGCAAAGGAACGGTTTAACCTGGAAGAACGAAATTTGGTGAGCCAAGTGGGATTGATGTACTTATCATTACCTGACAGTATCATCAAGATTGGGTAAAAAAATATTTGCTGAGATTTCAGGAAAGTCGTAGTTTTTTGGAAGCTTGGCAACCCCTTTCAATGAAAGTGATTCTCGTCAGTCTCTGCTTGGGGCTACTTCAATAGGACACAAACCATAGCGATAGAACTTGGAACTACATTATTGTGCCAAGTTTCAAACAGCTAGCACAAACCGTGTTTGATTTAGAGTTCCAACTACATGGTTCCATGTAGGAGAAAACAGAGTGAAACCTAAACATGAAAACGGTTACTGCAAAGTAACGGTTTAACCTAGAAGAACGAAATTTGGTGAGCCAAGTGGGACTGGTGTACTGATCATTACCTGCAAGTATCATCAAGATTGGGTGAAAAAATGTTTGCTGAGATTTCAGGAAACTCGTAGTTTTTTGGAAGCTTGGCAACCCCTTCCAATGAATGTGATTCTCGTCAGTCTCTGCTTGGGGCTACTTCCATAGGACACAAACCATAGCGATAGAACTTGGAAGTACATTATTGTGTCAAGTTTCAAAGAGCTAGCACAAACCGTGTTTGATTTGGAGTTCCAACTACATGGTTACATGTAGGAGAAAACAGAGTGAAACCTAAACATGAAAACGGTTACTGCAAAGGAACGGTTTAACATGGAAGAACGAAATTTGGTGAGCCAAGTGGGATTGGTGTACTGATCAATATTCTGCAAGAATCATCAAGATTGGGTGAAAAAATATTTGCTGAGATTTCAGGAAACTCGTAGTTTTTTCAAGCTTGGCAACCCCTTTAAATGAAAGTGATTCTCACAGTCTCTGCTTGGAGCTACTTCAATAGGACACAAACCATAGCGATAGAACTTGGAACTGCATTATTGTGCCACGTTTCAAAGAGCTAGCACAAACCGTGTTTGATTTAGAGTTCCAACTACATGTATCCATATAGGAGAAAACAGAGTGAAACCTAAACATGAAAACGGTTACTGCAAAGGAACGGTTTAACATGGAAGAACGAAATTTGGTGAGCCACGTGGGATTGGTGTACTGATCATTACCTGCAAGTATCATCAAGATTGGGTGAAAAAATGTTTGCTGAGATTTCAGGAAACTCGTAGTTTTTTGGAAGCTTGCCCACCCCTTTCAATGAAACTGATTCTCGTCACTCTCTGCTTGGGGCTACTTATATAGGACACAAACCATAGCGTTAGAACTTGGAACTACATTATTGTGCCAAGTTTCAAAGAGCTAGCACAAACCGTGTTTGATTTAGAGTTCCAAATACATGTATCCATGTAGGAGAAAACAGAGTGAAACCTAAACATGAAAATGGTTACTGCAAAGGAACGGTTTAACCTGGAAGAACGAAATTTGGTGAGCCACGTGGGATTGGTGTACTTATCATTACCTGCAAGTATCATCCAGATTGGGTGAAAAAATGTTTGCTGAGATTTCAGGAAACTCGTAGTTTTTTGGAAGCTTGGCAACCCCTTTCAAGGAAAGTGATTCTCGTCAGTCTCTGCTTGGGGCTATTTCAATAGGACACAAACCATAGCGATAGAACTTGGAACTACATTCTTGTGCCAAGTTTCAAAGAGCTAGCACAAACCGTGTTTGATTTAGAGTTCCAACTACATGTATCCATATAGGAGAAAACAGAATGAAACCTAAATATGAAAACGGTTACTGCAAAGGAACGGTTTAACCTAGAAGAACGAAATTTGGTGAGCCAAGTGGGACTGGTGTACTGATCATTACCTCCCAGTACCAGCAAGATTGGGTGAAAAAATGTTTGCTGAGATTTCAGGAAATTCGTAGTTTTTGGAAGCTTGGCAACCCCTTTCAATGAAAGTGATTCTCGTCAGTCTCTGCTTGGGGCTATTTCAATAGGACACAAACCATAGCGATAGAACGTGGAACTACATTATTGTGCCAAGTTTCAAAGAGCTAGCACAAACCGTGTTTGATTTAGAGTTCCAACTACATGTATCCATATAGGAGAAAACAGAGTGAAACCTAAACATGAAAACGGTTGCTGCAAAGGAACGGTTTAACCTAGAAGAACGAATATTGGTGAGCCAAGTGGGACTGGTGTACTGATCATTACCTCCCAGTACCAGCAAGATTGGGTGAAAAAATGTTTGCTGAGATTTCAGGAAATTCGTAGTTTCTTGGAAGCTTGGCAAACCCTTTCAATGAATGTGATTCTCGTCAGTCTCTGCTTGGGGATACTTCAATAGGACACATACCATAGCGAAAGAACTTGGAACTACATTATTGTGGCAAGTTTCAAAGAACTAGCACAAACCGTGTTTGATTTAGAGTTCCAACTACATGGTTCCATGTAGGAGAAAACAGAGTGAAACCTAAACATGAAAACGGTTACTGCAAAGGAACGGTTTAACCTAGAAGAACGAAATTTGGTGAGCCAAGTGGGATTGGTGTACTGATCAGTATCTGCAAGAATCATCAAGATTGGGTGAAAAAATATTTGCTGAGATTTCAGGAAACTCGTAGTTTTTTCAAACTTGGCAACACCTTTCAATGAAAGTGATTCTCGTCAGTCTCTGCTTGGAGCTACTTCAATAGGACACAAACCATAGCGATAGAACTTGGAACTGCATTATTGTGCCACGTTTCAAAGAGCTAGCACAAACCGTGTTTGATTTAGAGTTCCAACTACATGTATCCATATAGGAGAAAACAGAGTGAAACCTAAACATGAAAACGGTTACTGCAAAGGAACGGTTTAACCTAGAAGAACGAAATTTGGTGAGCCAAGTGGGATTGATGTACTGATCATTACCTGCAAGTATCATCAAGATTGGGTGAAAAAAATGTTTGCTGAGATTTCAGGAAACTCGTAGTTTTTTGGAAGCTTGGCAACCCTTTCTATGAATGTGATTCTCGTCAGTCTCTGCTGGGGCTTCTTCAATGGGACAGAAACCATAGCGTTAGAACTTGGAACTACATTATTGTGCCAAGTTTCAAACAGCTAGCACAAACCGTGTTTGATTTAGAGTTCCAACTACATGTATCCATATAGTTGAAAACAGAGTGAAACCTAAACATGAAAATGGTTACTGCAAAGGAACGGTTTAACCTGGAAGAACGAAATTTGGTGAGCCAAGTGGGATTGATGTACTTATCATTACCTGCCAGTATCATCAAGATTGGGTAAAAAAATATTTGCTGAGATTTCAGGAAGTCGTAGTTTTTTGGAAGCTTGGCAACCCCTTTCAATGAAAGTGATTCTCGTCAGTCTCTGCTTGGGGCTACTTCAATAGGACACAAACCATAGCGATAGAACTTGGAACTACATTATTGTGCCAAGTTTCAAACAGCTAGCACATACCGTGTTTGATTTAGAGTTACCACTACATGTATCCATATAGGAGAAAACAGAGTGAAACCTAAACATGAAAATGGTTACTGCAAAGGAACGGTTTAACCTTGAAGAACGAAATTTGGTGAGCCAAGTGGGATTGGTGTACTGATCAATATCTGCAAGAATCATCAAGATTGGGTAAAAAAATATTTGCTGATATTTCAGGAAACTCGTAGTTTTTTCAAGCTTGGCAACCCCTTTCAATGAAAGTGATTCTCGTCAGTCTCTGCTTGGAGCTACTTCAATAGGACACAAACCATAGCGATACAACTTGGAACTGCATTATTGTGCCACGTTTCAAAGAGCTAGCACAAACCGTGTGTGATTTAGAGTTCCAACTACATGTATCCATATAGGAGAAAACAGAGTGAAACCTAAACATGAAAACGGTTACTGCAAAGGAACGGTTTAACGTAGAAGAACGAAATTTGGTGAGCCAAGTGGGATTGGTGTACTGGTCATTACCTGCAAGTATCATCAAGATTGGGTGAAAAAATGTTTGCTGAGATTTCAGGAAACTCGTAGTTTTTTGGAAGCTTGCCCACCCCTTTCAATGAAACTGATTCTCGTCACTCTCTGCTTGGGGCTACTTATATAGGACACAAACCATAGCGTTAGAACTTGGAACTACATTATTGTGCCAAGTTTCAAACAGCTAGCACAAACCGTGTTTGATTTAGAGTTCCAACTACATGGTTCCATGTAGGAGAAAACAGAGTGAAACCTAAACATGAAAATGGTTACTGCAAAGGAACGGTTTAACCTGGAAGAACGAAATTTGGTGAGCCACGTGGGATTGGTGTACTTATCATTACCTGCAAGTATCATCCAGATTGGGTGAAAAAATGTTTGCTGAGATTTCAGGAAACTCGTAGTTTTTTGGAAGCTTGGCAACCCCTTTCAAGGAAAGTGATTCTCGTCAGTCTCTGCTTGGGGCTATTTCAATAGGACACAAACCATAGCGATAGAACTTGGAACTACATTCTTGTGCCAAGTTTCAAAGAGCTAGCACAAACCGTGTTTGAATTAGAGTTCCAACTACATGTATCCATATAGGAGAAAACAGAATGAAACCTAAATATGAAAACGGTTCCTGCAAAGGAACGGTTTAACCTAGAAGAACGAATTTGGTGAGCCAAGTGGGACTGGTGTACTGATCATTACCTCCCAGTACCATCAAGATTGGGTGAAAAAATGTTTGCTGAGATTTCAGGAAATTCGTAGTTTTTTGTAAGCTTGGCAAACCCTTTCAATGAATGTGATTCTCGTCAATCTCTGCTTGGGGCTACTTCAATAGGACACAAACCATAGCGATAGAACTTGGAACTACATCATTGTGGCAAGTTTCAAACAGCTAGCACAAACCGTGTTTGATTTAGAGTTACCACTACATGTATCCATATAGGAGAAAACAGAGTAAAACCTAAACATGAAAACGGTTACTGCAAATGAACGGTTTAACCAGGAAGAACGAAATTTGGTGAGCAAGTGGGACTGGTGTACTGATCATTACCTCCCAGTACCAGCAAGATTGGGTGAAAAAATGTTTGCTGAGATTTCAGGAAATTCGTAGTTTTTTGGAAGCTTGGCAAACCCTTTCAATGAATGTGATTCTCGTGAGTCTCTGCTTGGGGCTACTTCAATAGGACACAAACCGTAGCGATAGAACTTGGAACTACATTATTGTGCCAAGTTTCAAACAGCTAGCACAAACCGTGTTTGATTTAGAGTTCCAACTACATGTATCCATATAGTTGAAAACAGAGTGAAACCTAAACATGAAAACGGTTACTGCAAAGGAA
>NW_027551978.1:0-56505 GCF_045843805.1 Urocitellus parryii | reverse complement strand
ATTTAGAGTTCCAACTACATGTATCCATATAGGAGAAAACAGAGTGAAACCTAAACATGAAAACGGTTACTGCAAAGGAACGGTTTAAGCTAGAAGAACGAAATTTGGTGAGCCAAGTGGGATTGGTGTACTTATCATTACCTGCCAGTATCATCAAGATTGGGTGAAAAATGTTTGCTGAGATTTCAGGAAACTCGTAGTTTTTTGGAAGGTTGGCAACCCCTTTCAATGAAAGTGATTCTCGTCAGTCTCTGCTTGGGGCTACTACAATAGGACACAAACCATAGCGATAGAACTTGGAACTACATTCTTGGGCCAAGTTTCAAAGAGCTAACACAAACCGTGTTTGATTTAGAGTTCCAACTACATGTATCCATATAGGAGAAAACAGAGTGAAACCTAAACATGAAAACGGTTACTGCAAACGAACGATTTAATCTAGAAGAACGAAATTTGGTGAGCCAAGTGGGATTGGTGTACTGATTATTACCTGAAAGTATCATGAAGATTGGGTGAAAAAATGTTTGCTGAGAATTCAGGAAACTCGTAGTTTTTTGGAAGCTTGGCAACACCTTTCAATGAAAGTGATTCTCGTCATTCTCTGCTTGGGGCTACTTCAATAGGACACAAACCATAGCGATAGAACTTGGAACTACATTCTTGTGCCAGGTTTCAAAGAGCTAGCACAAACCGTGTTTGATTTAGAGTTCCAACTACATGTATCCATATAGGAGAAAACAGAGTGAAACCTAAACTTGAAAACCGTTACTGCAAACGAACGGTTTAACCTAGAAGAAAGAAATTTGGTGAGCCGAGTGGGATTGGTGTACTGATCATTACCTGCCAGTATCATCAAGACTGGGTGAAAAAATGTTTGCTGAGATTTCAGGAAACTCGTAGTTTTTTGGAAGCTTGGTAAACCCTTTCAATGAAAGTGATTCTCGTCAGTCTCTGTTGGGGCTACTTTAATAGGACACAAACTATAGCGATAGAACTTAGAAATACATTCTTGTGCCAAGTTTCAAAGACCTAGCACAAACCGTGTTTGATTTAGAGTTCCAACTACATGTATCCATATAGGAGAAAACAGATTGAAACCTAAACATGAAAACGGTTACTGCAAAGGAATGGTTTAACCTAGAAGAACGAAATTTGGTGAGCCAAGTGGGAATGTTGTCCTGATCATTACCTGCCAATATAATCAAGATTGGGTGAAAAAATGTTTGCTGAGATTTCAGGAAACTCGTAGTTTTATGGAAGCTTTGCAACCCCTTTCAATGAAAGTGATTCTCGTCAGTCTCTGCTTGGGGCTACTTCAATAGGACACAAACCATAGCGATAGAACTTGGAACTACATTCTTGTGCCAAGTTTCAAAGAGCTAACCAAACCGTGTTTGATTTAGAGTTCCAACTACATGTATCCATATAGGAGAAAACAGAGTGAAACCTAAACATGAAAACGGTTACTGCAAACGAACGATTTAATCTAGAAGAACGAAATTTGGTGAGCCAAGTGGGATTGGTGTACTGATCATTACCTGAAAGTATGATCAAGATTGGGTGAAAAAATTTTTGCTGAGAATTCAGGAAACTCGTAGTTTTTTGGAAGCTTGGCAACACCTTTCAATGAAAGTGATTCTCGTCATTCTCTGCTTGGGGCTACTTCAATCGGACACAATCCATAGCGATAGAACTTGGAACTACATTCTTGTGCCAGGTTTCAAAGAGCTAGCACAAACCGTGTTTGATTTAGAGTTCCAACTACATGTATCCATATAGGAGTAAACAGAGTGAAACCTAAACATGAAAACGGTTACTGCAAAGGAACGGTTTAAGCTATAAGAACGAAATTTGGTGAGCCAAGTGGGATTGGTGTACTTATCATTACCTGCCAGTATCATCAAGATTGGGTGAAAAAATGTTTGCTGAGATTTCAGGAAACTCGTAGTTTTTTGGAAGCTTCGCAACCCCTTTCAATGAAAGTGATTCTCGTCAGTCTCTGCTTGGGGCTACTTCAATAGGACACAAACCATAGCGATAGAACTTGGAACTACATTCTTGTGCCATGTTTCAAAGAGCTAGCACAAACCGTGTTTGATTTAGAGTTCCAACTACATGTATCCATATAGGAGAAAACAGAGTGAAACCTAAACATGAAAACGATTAATGCAAAGGAATGGTTTAACCTAGAAGAACGAAATTTGGTGAGCCAAGTGGGATTGGTGAACTGATAATTACCTGCAAGTATCATCAAGATTGGGTGAAAAAATGTTTGCTGAGATTTCAGGAAACTCGTAGTTTTGTGGAAGCTTGGCAACCCCTTTCAATGAAAGTGATTCTCGTCAGTCTCTGCTTGGGGCTACTTCAATAGGACACAAACCATAGCGATAGAACTTGGAACTACATTATTGTGCCTAGTTTCAAAGAGCTAGCACAAACCGTGTTTGATTTAGAGTTCCAACTACATGTATCCATATAGGAGAAAACAGAGTGAAACATAAACATGAAAACGGTTACTGCAAAGAAACGGTTTAACCTAGAAGAACGAAATTTGGTGAGCCTAGTGGGATTGGTGTACTTATCATTACCTGCCAATATCATCAAGATTGGGTGAAAAAATGTTTGCTGATATTTCAGGAAACTCGTAGTTTTTTGGAAGCTTTGCAACCCCTTTCAATGAAGGTGATTCTCGTCAGTCTCTGCTTTGGGCTACTTCAATACAACAAAAACCATAGTGATAGAACTTCGAAATACATTCTTGTGCCAAGTTTCAAAGAGCTAGCACAAACCGTGTTTGATTTAGAGTTCCAACTACATGTATCCATATAGGAGAAAACAGATTGAAACCTAAACATGAAAACGGTTACTGCAAACGAACGTTTTAACCTAGAAGAAAGATATTGGGTGAGTCAAGTGGGACTGGTGTACTGATCATTACGTGCCAGAATCATCAAGATTAGGTGAAAAAATGTTTGCTGAGATTTCAGGAAACTCGTAGTTTTTTGGAAGCTTGGCAATCCCTTTCAATGAAAGTGATTCTCGTCAGTCTCTGCTTGGGGCTACTTCAATAGGACACAAACCATAGCGATAGAACTTGGAACTACATTCTTGTGCCATGTTTCAAAGAGCTAGCACAAACAGTGTTTGATTTAGAGTTCCAACTACATGTATCCATATAGGAGAAAACAGAGTGAAACCTTAACATGAAAACGGTTACTGCAAACGAACGGTTTAACCTAGAAGAAAGAAATTTGGTGAGCCAAGGGGGACTGGTGTACTTATCATTACGTGCCAGTATCATCAAGATTGGGTGAAAAAATATTTGCTGAGATTTCAGGAAACTCGTAGTTTTTTGGAAGCTTGGCAACCCCTTTCAATGAAAGTGATTCTCGTCAGTCTCTGCTTGGGGCTACTTCAATAGGACACAAACCATAGCGAAAGAACCTGGAACTACATTCTTGTGCCAAGTTTCAAATAGCTAGCACAAACCGTGTTTGATTTAGAGTTCCAACTACATGTATCCATATAGGAAAAAACAGAGTGAACCCTAAACATAAAAACGGTTCATGCAAACGAATGGTTTAACCTAGAAGAACGAAATTTGGTGAGCCAAGTGGGATTGGTGTACTGATCATTACGTGCCAGTATCATCAAGATTGGGTGAAAAAATGTTTGCTGAGATTTCAGGAAACTCGTAGTTTTTTGGAAGCTTGGCAACCCCTTTCAATGAATGTGATTTCGTCAGTCTCTGCTTGGGGCTACTTCAATAGGACACAAACCATAGCGATAGAACCTGGAACTACATTCTTGTGCCAAGTTTCAAAGAGCTAGCACAAAAACGTTTGATTTAGAATTCCAACTACAGGTATCCATATAGGAGAAAACAGAGTGAAACCTAAAAATGAAAAAGGTTACTGCAAAGGAACGTTTTAACCTAGAAGAACGAAATTTGGTGAGCCAAGTGGGATTGGTGTACTGATCATTACGTGCCAGTATCATCAAGGATTGGTTGAAAAAATGTTTGCTGAGATTTCAGGAAACTCGTAGTTTTTTGGAAGCTTGGCAACCCCTTTCAATGAAAGTGATCCTCGTAAGTCTCTGCTTGCGGCTACTTCAATAGGACACAAACAATAGCGATAGAACTTGGAACTACAACATTGTGCCAAGTTTCAAAGAGCTAGCACAAACCGTGTTTGATTTAGAGTTCCAACTACATGTATCCATATAGGAGAAAACAGAGTGAAACCTAAACATGAAAACGGTTACTAGAAACGAACGGTTTAACCTAGAAGAACGAAATTTGGTGAGCCAAGTGGGACTGGTGTACTGATCATTACCTGCCAGTATCATCAAGATTGGGTGAAAAAATGTTTACTGAGATTTCAGGAAACTCGTAGTTTTTTGGAAGCTTGGCAACCCCTTTCAATGAAAGTGATCCTCGTGAGTCTCTGCTTGGGGCTACTTCAATAGGACACAAACAATAGCGATAGAACTTGGAACTACAATATTGTGCCAAGTTTCAAAGAGCTAGCACAAACCGTGTTTGATTTAGAGTTCCAACTACATGTATCCATATAGGAGAAAACAGAGTGAAACCTAAACATGAAAATGGTTACTGCAAACGAACGGTTTAACCTAGAAGAACGAAATTTGGTGAGCCAAGTTGGACTGGTGTACTGATCATTACCTGCCAGTATCATCAAGATTGGGTGAAAAAATGTTTGCAGAGATTTCAGGAAACTCGTAGTTTTATGAAAGCTTGGCAACCCCTTTCAATGAAAGTGATTCTCATCTGTCTCTGCTTGGGGCTACTTCAATAAGACACAAACCATAGCGATAGAACTTGGAACTGCATCATTTTGGCAAGTTTCAAAGACCTAGCACAAACCGTGTTTGATTAAGAGATCCAACTACATGTATCCATATAGGAGATTAAAGAGTGAAACCTAAAAATGAAATCGGTTACTGCAAAAGAACGGTTTAACCTAGAAGAACGAAATTTGGTGAGCCAGGTGGGACTGGTGTACTGATCATTATCTGCCAGTATCATCAAGATTGGGTGAAAAAATGTTTGCTGAGATTTCAGGAAACTCGTAGTTTTTTGGAAGGTTGGCAACCCCTTTCAATGAAAGTGATTCTCGTCAGTCTCTGCTTGGGGCTACTTCAATAGGACACAAACCATAGCGAAAGAACCTGGAACTACATTCTTGTGCCAAGTTTCAAAGAGCTAGCACAAACCGTGTTTGATTTAGAGTTCCAACTACATGTATCCATATAGGAGAAAACAGAGTGAAACCTAAACATGAAAACGATTACTGCAAATGAACGGTTTAACCTAGAAGAACAAAATTTGGTGAGCCAAGTGGGACTGGTGTACTGATCATTACCTGCAAGTATCATCAAGATTGGGGGAAAAAATGTTTGCTGAGACTTCCAGAAACTCGTAGTTTTTTGGAAGCTTGGCAACCCCTTTCAATGAAAGTGATTTTCGTCAGTCTCTGCTTGGGGCTACTTCAATAGGACACAAACCATAGCGATAGAACCTGGAACTACATTCTTGAGCCAAGTTTCAAAGAGCTAGCACTAACCGTGTTTGATTTAGATTTCCAACTACATGTATCCATATAGGAGAAAACAGAGTGAAACCTAAACATGAAAACGGTTACTGCAAAGGAACGGTTTAACCTAGAAGAACGAAATTTGGTGAGCCAAGTGGGATTGGTGTACTGATCATTACCTGCCAGTATCATCAAGATTGGGTGAAAAAATATTTGCTGAGATTTCAGGAAACTCGTAGTTTTTTGGAAGCTTGGCAACCCCTTTCAATGAAAATGATTCTCATCAGTCTCTGCTTGGGGCTACTTCAATAGGACACAAACCATAGCGATAGAACTTGGAACTGCATCATTGTGCCACGTTTCAAAGAGCTAGCACAAACCGTGTTTGACTTAGGGTTCCAACTATATGTATCCATATAGGAGAAAACAGAGTGAAACCTAAACATGAAAACGGTTACTGCAAACGAACGGTTTAACCTAGAAGAACAAAATTTGGGGAGCCAAGTGGGATTGGTGTACTGATAATTACCTGCCAGTAAAATCAAGATTGGGTGAAAAAATGTTTGCTGAGATTTCAGGAAACTCGTAGTTTTTTGGAAGCTTGGCAACCCCTTTCAATTTAAGTGATTCTCGTCAGTCTCTGCTTAGGGCTACTTCAATAGGACACAAACCATAGCGATAGAACTTGGAACTACATTATTTTGCCAAGTTTCAAGGAGCTACCACAAACCGTGTTTGATTTAGAGGTCCAACTACATGTATCCATACAGGAGAAAACAGAGTGAAACCTAAACATGAAAATGGTTCCTGCAAAGGAACGGTTTAACCTAGAAGAAAGAAATTGGGTGAGTCAAGTGGGACTGGTGTAACTGATCATTATGTGCCAGTATCATCAAGATTGGGTGAAAAAATGTTTGCTGAGATTTCAGGAAACTCTTAGTTTTAGGGAAGCTTGGCAACTCCTTTCAATGAAAGTGATTCTCGTCAGTCTCTGCTTGGGGCTACTTCAATAGGACACAAACCATAGTGATAGAACATGGAACTACATTCTTGTGCCAAGTTTCAAAGAGCTAGCACAAACAGTGTTTGATTTAGAGTTCCAACTACATGTATCCATATAGGAGAAAACAGAGTGAAACCTAAACATGAAAACGGTTACTGCAAAGGAACGGTTTAACATAGAAGAAAGAAATTTGGTGAGCCAAGTGGGACTGGTGTACTGATCATTATGTGCCAGTATCATCAAGATTGGTTGAAAAAATGTTTGCTGAGATTTCAGGAAACTCGTAGTTTTTTGGAAGCTTGGCAACCCCTTTCAATGAAAGTGATCCTCGTAAGTCTCTGCTTGCGGCTACTTCAATAGGACACAAACAATAGCGATAGAACTTGGAACTACAACATTGTGCCAAGTTTCAAAGAGCTAGCACAAACCGTGTTTGATTTAGAGTTCCAACTACATGTATCCATATAGGAGAAAACAGAGTGAAACCTAAACATGAAAACGGTTACTAGAAACGAACGGTTTAACCTAGAAGAACGAAATTTGGTGAGCCAGGTGGGACTGGTGTACTGATCATTACCTGCCAGTATCATCAAGATTGGGTGAAAAAATGCTTACTGAGATTTCAGGAAACTCGTAGTTTTTTGGAAGCTTGGCAACCCCTTTCAATGAAAGTGATCCTCGTGAGTCTCTGCTTGGGGCTACTTCAATAGGACACAAACAATAGCGATAGAACTTGGAACTACAATATTGTGCCAAGTTTCAAAGAGCTAGCACAAACCGTGTTTGATTTAGAGTTCCAACTACATGTATCCATATAGGAGAAAACAGAGTGAAACCTAAACATGAAAACGGTTACTGCAAACGAACGGTTTAACCTAGAAGAACGAAATTTGGTGAGCCAAGTTGGACTGGTGTACTGATCATTACCTGCCAGTATCATCAAGATTGGGTGAAAAAATGTTTGCAGAGATTTCAGGAAACTCGTAATTTTATGAAAGCTTGGCAACCCCTTTCAATGAAAGTGATTCTCATCTGTCTCTGCTTGGGGCTACTTCAATAAGACACAAACCATAGCGATAGAACTTGGAACTGCATCATTTTGGCAAGTTTCAAAGACCTAGCACAAACCGTGTTTGATTAAGAGATCCAACTACATGTATCCATATAGGAGATTAAAGAGGAAACCTAAAAATGAAATCGGTTACTGCAAAAGAACGGTTTAACCTAGAAGAACGAAATTTGGTGAGCCAGGTGGGACTGGTGTACTGATCATTATCTGCCAGTATCATCAAGATTGGGTGAAAAAATGTTTGCTGAGATTTCAGGAAACTCGTAGTTTTTTGGAAGGTTGGCAACCCCTTTCAATGAAAGTGATTCTCGTCAGTCTCTGCTTGGGGCTACTTCAATAGGACACAAACCATAGCGAAAGAACCTGGAACTACATTCTTGTGCCAAGTTTCAAAGAGCTAGCACAAACCGTGTTTGATTTAGAGTTCCAACTACATGTATCCATATAGGAGAAAACAGAGTGAAACCTAAACATGAAAACGATTACTGCAAATGAACGGTTTAACCTAGAAGAACAAAATTTGGTGAGCCAAGTGGGACTGGTGTACTGATCATTACCTGCAAGTATCATCAAGATTGGGGGAAAAAATGTTTGCTGAGACTTCCAGAAACTCGTAGTTTTTTGGAAGCTTGGCAACTCCTTTCAATGAAAGTGATTTTCGTCAGTCTCTGCTTGGGGCTACTTCAATAGGACACAAACCATAGCGATAGAACCTGGAACTACATTCTTGAGCCAAGTTTCAAAGAGCTAGCACAAACCGTGTTTGATTTAGATTTCCAACTACATGTATCCATATAGGAGAAAACAGAGTGAAACCTAAACATGAAAACGGTTACTGCAAAGGAACGGTTTAACCTAGAAGAACGAAATTTGGTGAGCCAAGTGGGATTGGTGTACTGATCATTACCTGCCAGTATCATCAAGATTGGGTGAAAAAATATTTGCTGAGATTTCAGGAAACTCGTAGTTTTTTGGAAGCTTGGCAACCCCTTTCAATGAAAATGATTCTCATCAGTCTCTGCTTGGGGCTACTTCAATAGGACACAAACCATAGCGATAGAACTTGGAACTGCATCATTGTGCCACGTTTCAAAGAGCTAGCACAAACCGTGTTTGACTTAGGGTTCCAACTACATGTATCCATATAGGAGAAAACAGAGTGAAACCTAAACATGAAAACGGTTACTGCAAACGAACGGTTTAACCTAGAAGAACAAAATTTGGGGAGCCAAGTGGGATTGGTGTACTGATAATTACCTGCCAGTAAAATCAAGATTGGGTGAAAAAATGTTTGCTGAGATTTCAGGAAACTCGTAGTTTTTTGGAAGCTTGGCAACCCCTTTCAATGAAAGTGATCCTCGTGAGTCTCTGCTTGGGGCTACTTCAATAGGACACAAACAATAGCGATAGAACTTGGAACTACAATATTGTGCCAAGTTTCAAAGAGCTAGCACAAACCGTGTTTGATTTAGAGTTCCAACTACATGTATTCATATAGGAGAAAACAGAGTGAAACCTAAACATGAAAACGGTTACTGCAAACGAACGGTTTAACCTAGAAGAACGAAATTTGGTGAGCCAAGTTGGACTGGTGTACTGATCATTACCTGCCAGTATCATCAAGATTGGGTGAAAAAATGTTTGCAGAGATTTCAGGAAACTCGTAGTTTTATGAAAGCTTGGCAACCCCTTTCAATGAAAGTGATTCTCATCTGTCTCTGCTTGGGGCTACTTCAATAAGACACAAACCATAGCGATAGAACTTGGAACTGCATCATTTTGGCAAGTTTCAAAGACCTAGCACAAACCGTGTTTGATTAAGAGATCCAACTACATGTATCCATATAGGAGATTAAAGAGTGAAACCTAAAAATGAAATCGGTTACTGCAAAAGAACGGTTTAACCTAGAAGAACGAAATTTGGTGAGCCAGGTGGGACTGGTGTACTGATCATTATCTGCCAGTATCATCAAGATTGGGTGAAAAAATGTTTGCTGAGATTTCAGGAAACTCGTAGTTTTATGGAAGCTTTGCAACCCCTTTCAATGAAAGTGATTTTCGTCAGTCTCTGCTTGGGGCTACTTCAATAGGACACAAACCATAGCGATAGAACCTGGAACTACATTCTTGAGCCAAGTTTCAAAGAGCTAGCACTAACCGTGTTTGATTTAGATTTCCAACTACATGTATCCATATAGGAGAAAACAGAGTGAAACCTAAACATGAAAACGGTTACTGCAAAGGAACGGTTTAACCTAGAAGAACGAAATTTGGTGAGCCAAGTGGGATTGGTGTACTGATCATTACCTGCCAGTATCATCAAGATTGGGTGAAAAAATATTTGCTGAGATTTCAGGAAACTCGTAGTTTTTTGGAAGCTTGGCAACCCCTTTCAATGAAAATGATTCTCATCAGTCTCTGCTTGGGGCTACTTCAATAGGACACAAACCATAGCGATAGAACTTGGAACTGCATCATTGTGCCACGTTTCAAAGAGCTAGCACAAACCGTGTTTGACTTAGGGTTCCAACTACATGTATCCATATAGGAGAAAACAGAGTGAAACCTAAACATGAAAACGGTTACTGCAAACGAACGGTTTAACCTAGAAGAACAAAATTTGGGGAGCCAAGTGGGATTGGTGTACTGATAATTACCTGCCAGTAAAATCAAGATTGGGTGAAAAATGTTTGCTGAGATTTCAGGAAACTCGTAGTTTTTTGGAAGCTTGGCAACCCCTTTCAATTTAAGTGATTCTCGTCAGTCTCTGCTTAGGGCTACTTCAATAGGACACAAACCATAGCGATAGAACTTGGAACTACATTATTTTGCCAAGTTTCAAGGAGCTACCACAAACCGTGTTTGATTTAGAGGTCCAACTACATGTATCCATACAGGAGAAAACAGAGTGAAACCTAAACATGAAAATGGTTCCTGCAAAGGAACGGTTTAACCTAGAAGAAAGAAATTGGGTGAGTCAAGTGGGACTGGTGTACTGATCATTATGTGCCAGTATCATCAAGATTGGGTGAAAAAATGTTTGCTGAGATTTCAGGAAACTCTTAGTTTTATGGAAGCTTGGCAACTCCTTTCAATGAAAGTGATTCTCGTCAGTCTCTGCTTGGGGCTACTTCAATAGGACACAAACCATAGCGATAGAACATGGAACTACATTCTTGTGCCAAGTTTCAAAGAGCTAGCACAAACAGTGTTTGATTTAGAGTTCCAACTACATGTATCCATATAGGAGAAAACAGAGTGAAACCTAAACATGAAAACGGTTACTGCAAAGGAACGGTTTAACGTAGAAGAAAGAAATTTGGTGAGCCAAGTGGGACTGGTGTACTGATCATTATGTGCCAGTATCATCAAGATTGGGTGAAAAAATGTTTGCTGAGATTTCAGGAAACTCGTAGTTTTTGGAAGCTTGGCAACCCCTTTCAATGAAAGTGATTTTCGTCAGTCTCTGCTTGGGGCTACTTCAATAGGACACAAACCATAGCGATAGAACCTGGAACTACATTATTGTGCCAAGTTTCAAAGAGCTAGCACAAACCGCGTTTGATTTAGAGTTACAACTACATGTATCCATATAGGAGAAAACAGAGTGAAACCTAAAAATGAAAACGGTTACTGCAAAGGAACGGTTTAACCTAGAAGAACGAAATTTGGTGAGCCAAGTGGTATTGGTGTACTGATCATTACGTGCCAGTACCATCAAGATTGGGTGAAAAAATATTTGCTGAGATTTCAGGAAACTTGTAGTTTTTTGAAGCTTGGCAACCCCTTTCAATGAAAGTGATTCTCGTCAGTCTCTGCTTGGGGCTACTTCAATAGGACACAAACAATAGCGATAGAACCTGGAACTACATTATTGTGCCAAGTTTCAAAGAGCTAGCACAAACCTCGTTTGATTTAGAGTTACAACTACATGTATCCATATAGGAGAAAACAGAGTGAAACCTAAAAATGAAAACGGTTACTGCAAAGGAACGGTTTAACCTAGAAGAACGAAATTTGGTGAGCCAAGTGGGATTGGTGTACTGATCATTACGTGCCAGTATCATCAAGATTGGGTGAAAAAATGTTTGCTGAGATTTCAGGAAACTCGTAGTTTTTGGAAGCTTGGCAACCCCTTTCAATGAATGTGATTTCGTCAGTCTCTGCTTGGGGCTACTTCAATAGGACACAAACCATAGCGATAGAACCTGGAACTACATTCTTGAGCCAAGTTTCAAAGAGCTAGCACTAACCGTGTTTGATTTAGATTTCCAACTACATGTATCCATATAGGAGAAAACAGAGTGAAACCTAAACATGAAAACGGTTACTGCAAAGGAACTGTTTAACCTAGAAGAACGAAATTTGGTGAGCCAAGTGGGATTGGTGTACTGATCATTACCTGCCAGTATCATCAAGATTGGGTGAAAAAATATTTGCTGAGATTTCAGGAAACTCGTAGTTTTTTGGAAGCTTGGCAACCCCTTTCAATGAAAATGATTCTCATCAGTCTCTGCTTGGGGCTACTTCAATAGGACACAAACCATAGCGATAGAACTTGGAACTGCATCATTGTGCCACGTTTCAAAGAGCTAGCACAAACCGTGTTTGACTTAGGGTTCCAACTACATGTATCCATATAGGAGAAAACAGAGTGAAACCTAAACATGAAAACGGTTACTGCAAACGAACGGTTTAACCTAGAAGAACAAAATTTGGGGAGCCAAGTGGGATTGGTGTACTGATAATTACCTGCCAGTAAAATCAAGATTGGGTGAAAAAATGTTTGCTGAGATTTCAGGAAACTCGTAGTTTTTTTGGAAGCTTGGCAACCCCTTTCAATTTAAGTGATTCTCGTCAGTCTCTGCTTAGGGCTACTTCAATAGGACACAAACCATAGCGATAGAACTTGGAACTACATTATTTTGCCAAGTTTCAAGGAGCTACCACAAACCGTGTTTGATTTAGAGGTCCAACTACATGTATCCATACAGGAGAAAACAGAGTGAAACCTAAACATGAAAATGGTTCCTGCAAAGGAACGGTTTAACCTAGAAGAAAGAAATTGGGTGAGTCAAGTGGGACTGGTGTACTGATCATTATGTGCCAGTATCATCAAGATTGGGTGAAAAAATGTTTGCTGAGATTTCAGGAAACTCTTAGTTTTATGGAAGCTTGGCAACTCCTTTCAATGAAAGTGATTCTCGTCAGTCTCTGCTTGGGGCTACTTCAATAGGACACAAACCATAGCGATAGAACATGGAACTACATTCTTGTGCCAAGTTTCAAAGAGCTAGCACAAACAGTGTTTGATTTAGAGTTCCAACTACATGTATCCATATAGGAGAAAACAGAGTGAAACCTAAACATGAAAACGGTTACTGCAAAGGAACGGTTTAACGTAGAAGAAAGAAATTTGGTGAGCCAAGTGGGACTGGTGTACTGATCATTATGTGCCAGTATCATCAAGATTGGGTGAAAAAATGTTTGCTGAGATTTCAGGAAACTCGTAGTTTTTTGGAAGCTTGGCAACCCCTTTCAATGAAAGTGATTTTCGTCAGTCTCTGCTTGGGGCTACTTCAATAGGACACAAACCATAGCGATAGAACCTGGAACTACATTATTGTGCCAAGTTTCAAAGAGCTAGCACAAACCGCGTTTGATTTAGAGTTACAACTACATGTATCCATATAGGAGAAAACAGAGTGAAACCTAAAAATGAAAACGGTTACTGCAAAGGAACGGTTTAACCTAGAAGAACGAAATTTGGTGAGCCAAGTGGTATTGGTGTACTGATCATTACGTGCCAGTACCATCAAGATTGGGTGAAAAAATATTTGCTGAGATTTCAGGAAACTTGTAGTTTTTTGGAAGCTTGGCAACCCCTTTCAATGAAAGTGATTCTCGTCAGTCTCTGCTTGGGGCTACTTCAATAGGACACAAACAATAGCGATAGAACCTGGAACTACATTATTGTGCCAAGTTTCAAAGAGCTAGCACAAACCTCGTTTGATTTAGAGTTACAACTACATGTATCCATATAGGAGAAAACAGAGTGAAACTTAAAATGAAAACGGTTACTGCAAAGGAACGGTTTAACCTAGAAGAACGAAATTTGGTGAGCCAAGTGGGATTGGTGTACTGATCATTACGTGCCAGTATCATCAAGATTGGGTGAAAAAATGTTTGCTGAGATTTCAGGAAACTCGTAGTTTTTTGGAAGCTTGGCAACCCCTTTCAATGAATGTGATTTCGTCAGTCTCTGCTTGGGGCTACTTCAATAGGACACAAACCATAGCGATAGAACCTGGAACTACATTCTTGTGCCAAGTTTCAAAGAGCTAGCACAAAAACGTTTGATTTAGAATTCCAACTACAGGTATCCATATAGGAGAAAACAGAGTGAATCCTAAAAATGAAAAAGGTTACTGCAAAGGAACGGTTTAACCTAGAAGAACGAAATTTGGTGAGCCAAGTGGGATTGGTGTACTGATCATTACGTGCCAGTATCATCAAGATTGGTTGAAAAAATGTTTGCTGAGATTTCAGGAAACTCGTAGTTTTTTGGAAGCTTGGCAAACCCTTTCAATGAAAGTGATCCTCGTAAGTCTCTGCTTGCGGCTACTTCAATAGGACACAAACAATAGCGATAGAACTTGGAACTACAACATTGTGCCAAGTTTCAAAGAGCTAGCACAAACCGCGTTTGATTTAGAGTTCCAACTACATGTATCCATATAGGAGAAAACAGAGTGAAACCTAAACATGAAAACGGTTACTAGAAACGAACGGTTTAACCTAGAAGAACGAAATTTGGTGAGCCAAGTGGGACTGGTGTACTGATCATTACCTGCCAGTATCATCAAGATTGGGTGAAAAAATGTTTACTGAGATTTCAGGAAACTCGTAGTTTTTTGGAAGCTTGGCAACCCCTTTCAATGAAAGTGATCCTCATGAGTCTCTGCTTGGGGCTACTTCAATAGGACACAAACAATAGCGATAGAACTTGGAACTACAATATTGTGCCAAGTTTCAAAGAGCTAGCACAAACCGTGTTTGATTTAGAGTTCCAACTACATGTATCCATATAGGAGAAAACAGAGTGAAACCTAAACATGAAAACGGTTACTGCAAACGAACGGTTTAACCTAGAAGAACGAAATATGGTGAGCCAAGTTGGACTGGTGTACTGATCATTACCTGCCAGTATCATCAAGATTGGGTGAAAAAATGTTTGCAGAGATTTCAGGAAACTCGTAATTTTATGAAAGCTTGGCAACCCCTTTCAATGAAAGTGATTCTCATCTGTCTCTGCTTGGGGCTACTTCAATAAGACAAACCATAGCGATAGAACTTGGAACTGCATCATTTTGGCAAGTTTCAAAGACCTAGCACAAACCGTGTTTGATTAAGAGATCCAACTACATGTATCCATATAGGAGATTAAAGAGGAAACCTAAAAATGAAATCGGTTACTGCAAAAGAACGGTTTAACCTAGAAGAACGAAATTTGGTGAGCCAGGTGCGACTGGTGTACTGATCATTATCTGCCAGTATCATCAAGATTGGGTGAAAAAATGTTTGCTGAGATTTCAGGAAACTCGTAGTTTTTTGGAAGGTTGGCAACCCCTTTCAATGAAAGTGATTCTCGTCAGTCTCTGCTTGGGGCTACTTCAATAGGACACAAACCATAGCGAAAGAACCTGGAACTACATTCTTGTGCCAAGTTTCAAAGAGCTAGCACAAACCGTGTTTGATTTAGAGTTCCAACTACATGTATCCATATAGGAGAAAACAGAGTGAAACCTAAACATGAAAACGATTACTGCAAATGAACGGTTTAACCTAGAAGAACAAAATTTGGTGAGCCAAGTGGGACTGGTGTACTGATCATTACCTGCAAGTATCATCAAGATTGGGGGAAAAAATGTTTGCTGAGACTTCCAGAAACTCGTAGTTTTTTGGAAGCTTGGCAACCCCTTTCAATGAAAGTGATTTTCGTCAGTCTCTGCTTGGGGCTACTTCAATAGGACACAAACCATAGCGATAGAACCTGGAACTACATTCTTGAGCCAAGTTTCAAAGAGCTAGCACAAACCGTGTTTGATTTAGATTTCCAACTACATGTATCCATATAGGAGAAAACAGAGTGAAACCTAAACATGAAAACGGTTACTGCAAAGGAACGGTTTAACCTAGAAGAACGAAATTTGGTGAGCCAAGTGGGATTGGTGTACTGATCATTACCTGCCAGTATCATCAAGATTGGGTGAAAAAATATTTGCTGAGATTTCAGGAAACTCGTAGTTTTTTGGAAGCTTGGCAACCCCTTTCAATGAAAATGATTCTCATCAGTCTCTGCTTGGGGCTACTTCAATAGGACACAAACCATAGCGATAGAACTTGGAACTGCATCATTGTGCCACGTTTCAAAAGCTAGCACAAACCGTGTTTGACTTAGGGTTCCAACTACATGTATCCATATAGGAGAAAACAGAGTGAAACCTAAACATGAAAACGGTTACTGCAAACGAACGGTTTAACCTAGAAGAACAAAATTTGGGGAGCCAAGTGGGATTGGTGTACTGATAATTACCTGCCAGTAAAATCAAGATTGGGTGAAAAAATGTTTGCTGAGATTTCAGGAAACTCGTAGTTTTTTGGAAGCTTGGCAACCCCTTTCAATGAAAGTGATCCTCGTGAGTCTCTGCTTGGGGCTACTTCAATAGGACACAAACAATAGCGATAGAACTTGGAACTACAATATTGTGCCAAGTTTCAAAGAGCTAGCACAAACCGTGTTTGATTTAGAGTTCCAACTACATGTATTCATATAGGAGAAAACAGAGTGAAACCTAAACATGAAAACGGTTACTGCAAACGAACGGTTTAACCTAGAAGAACGAAATTTGGTGAGCCAAGTTGGACTGGTGTACTGATCATTACCTGCCAGTATCATCAAGATTGGGTGAAAAAATGTTTGCAGAGATTTCAGGAAACTCGTAGTTTTATGAAAGCTTGGCAACCCCTTTCAATGAAAGTGATTCTCATCTGTCTCTGCTTGGGGCTACTTCAATAAGACACAAACCATAGCGATAGAACTTGGAACTGCATCATTTTGGCAAGTTTCAAAGACCTAGCACAAACCGTGTTTGATTAAGAGATCCAACTACATGTGTCCATATAGGAGATTAAAGAGTGAAACCTAAAAATGAAATCGGTTACTGCAAAAGAACGGTTTAACCTAGAAGAACGAAATTTGGTGAGCCAGGTGGGACTGGTGTACTGATCATTATCTGCCAGTATCATCAAGATTGGGTGAAAAAATGTTTGCTGAGATTTCAGGAAACTCGTAGTTTTTTGGAAGGTTGGCAACCCCTTTCAATGAAAGTGATTCTCGTCAGTCTCTGCTTGGGGCTACTTCAATAGGACACAAACCATAGCGAAAGAACCTGGAACTACATTCTTGTGCCAAGTTTCAAAGAGCTAGCACAAACCGTGTTTGATTTAGAGTTCCAACTACATGTATCCATATAGGAGAAAACAGAGTGAAACCTAAACATGAAAACGATTACTGCAAATGAACGGTTTAACCTAGAAGAACAAAATTTGGTGAGCCAAGTGGGACTGGTGTACTGATCATTACCTGCAAGTATCATCAAGATTGGGGGAAAAATGTTTGCTGAGACTTCCAGAAACTCGTAGTTTTTTGGAAGCTTGGCAACCCCTTTCAATGAAAGTGATTTTCGTCAGTCTCTGCTTGGGGCTACTTCAATAGGACACAAACCATAGCGATAGAACCTGGAACTACATTCTTGAGCCAAGTTTCAAAGAGCTAGCACTAACCGTGTTTGATTTAGATTTCCAACTACATGTATCCATATAGGAGAAAACAGAGTGAAACCTAAACATGAAAACGGTTACTGCAAAGGAACGGTTTAACCTAGAAGAACGAAATTTGGTGAGCCAAGTGGGATTGGTGTACTGATCATTACCTGCCAGTATCATCAAGATTGGGTGAAAAAATATTTGCTGAGATTTCAGGAAACTCGTAGTTTTTTGGAAGCTTGGCAACCCCTTTCAATGAAAATGATTCTCATCAGTCTCTGCTTGGGGCTACTTCAATAGGACACAAACCATAGCGATAGAACTTGGAACTGCATCATTGTGCCACGTTTCAAAGAGCTAGCACAAACCGTGTTTGACTTAGGGTTCCAACTACATGTATCCATATAGGAGAAAACAGAGTGAAACCTAAACATGAAAACGGTTACTGCAAACGAACGGTTTAACCTAGAAGAACAAAATTTGGGGAGCCAAGTGGGATTGGTGTACTGATAATTACCTGCCAGTAAAATCAAGATTGGGTGAAAAAATGTTTGCTGAGATTTCAGGAAACTCGTAGTTTTTTGGAAGCTTGGCAACCCCTTTCAATTTAAGTGATTCTCGTCAGTCTCTGCTTAGGGCTACTTCAATAGGACACAAACCATAGCGATAGAACTTGGAACTACATTATTTTGCCAAGTTTCAAGGAGCTACCACAAACCGTGTTTGATTTAGAGGTCCAACTACATGTATCCATACAGGAGAAAACAGAGTGAAACCTAAACATGAAAATGGTTCCTGCAAAGGAACGGTTTAACCTAGAAGAAAGAAATTGGGTGAGTCAAGTGGGACTGGTGTACTGATCATTATGTGCCAGTATCATCAAGATTGGGTGAAAAAATGTTTGCTGAGATTTCAGGAAACTCTTAGTTTTATGGAAGCTTGGCAACTCCTTTCAATGAAAGTGATTCTCGTCAGTCTCTGCTTGGGGCTACTTCAATAGGACACAAACCATAGCGATAGAACATGGAACTACATTCTTGTGCCAAGTTTCAAAGAGCTAGCACAAACAGTGTTTGATTTAGAGTTCCAACTACATGTATCCATATAGGAGAAAACAGAGTGAAACCTAAACATGAAAACGGTTACTGCAAAGGAACGGTTTAACGTAGAAGAAAGAAATTTGGTGAGCCAAGTGGGACTGGTGTACTGATCATTATGTGCCAGTATCATCAAGATTGGGTGAAAAATGTTTGCTGAGATTTCAGGAAACTCGTAGTTTTTTGGAAGCTTGGCAACCCCTTTCAATGAAAGTGATTTTCGTCAGTCTCTGCTTGGGGCTACTTCAATAGGACACAAACCATAGCGATAGAACCTGGAACTACATTATTGTGCCAAGTTTCAAAGAGCTAGCACAAACCTCGTTTGATTTAGAGTTCCAACTACATGTATCCATATAGGAGAAAACAGAGTGAAACCTAAAAATTAAAACGGTTACTGCAAAGGAACGGTTTAACCTAGAAGAACGAAATTTGGTGAGCCAAGTGGTATTGGTGTACTGATCATTACGTGCCAGTACCATCAAGATTGGGTGAAAAAATATTTGCTGAGATTTCAGGAAACTTGTAGTTTTTTGGAAGCTTGGCAACCCCTTTCAATGAAAGTGATTCTCGTCAGTCTCTGCTTGGGGCTACTTCAATAGGACACAAACCATAGCGATAGAACTTGGAAGTACATTATTGTGCCAAGTTTCAAAGAGCTAGCACAAACCGTGTTGGATTTAGAGTTCCAACTACATGTATCCATACAGGAGAAAAGAGTGAAACCTAAATATGCAAACGGTTACTGCAAAGGAACGGTTTAACCTAGAAGAACGAAATTTGGTGAGCCAAGTGGGATTGGTGTACTTATCATTACGTGCCAGTATCATCAAGATTGGGAGAATAAATGTTTGCTGAGATTTCAGAAAACTCGTAGTTTTTTGGAAGCTTGGCAACCCCTTTCAATGAAAGTGATCCTCGTGAGTCTCTGCTTGGGGCTACTTCAATAGGACACAAACAATAGCGATAGAACCTGGAACTACATTATTGTGCCAAGTTTCAAAGAGCTAGCACAAACCTCGTTTGATTTAGAGTTACAACTACATGTATCCATATAGGAGAAAACAGAGTGAAACCTAAAAATGAAAACGGTTACTGCAAAGGAACGGTTTAACCTAGAAGAACGAAATTTGGTGAGCCAAGTGGGATTGGTGTACTGATCATTACGTGCCAGTATCATCAAGATTGGGTGAAAAAATGTTTGCTGAGATTTCAGGAAACTCGTAGTTTTTTGGAAGCTTGGCAACCCCTTTCAATGAATGTGATTTCGTCAGTCTCTGCTTGGGGCTACTTCAATAGGACACAAACCATAGCGATAGAACCTGGAACTACATTCTTGTGCCAAGTTTCAAAGAGCTAGCACAAAAACGTTTGATTTAGAATTCCAACTACAGGTATCCATATAGGAGAAAACAGAGTGAAACCTAAAAATGAAAAAGGTTACTGCAAAGGAACGGTTTAACCTAGAAGAACGAAATTTGGTGAGCCAAGTGGGATTGGTGTACTGATCATTACGTGCCAGTATCATCAAGATTGGTTGAAAAAATGTTTGCTGAGATTTCAGGAAACTCGTAGTTTTTTGGAAGCTTGGCAACCCCTTTCAATGAAAGTGATCCTCGTAAGTCTCTGCTTGCGGCTACTTCAATAGGACACAAACAATAGCGATAGAACTTGGAACTACAACATTGTGCCAAGTTTCAAAGAGCTAGCACAAACCGCGTTTGATTTAGAGTTCCAACTACATGTATCCATATAGGAGAAAACAGAGTGAAACCTAAACATGAAAACGGTTACTAGAAACGAACGGTTTAACCTAGAAGAACGAAATTTGGTGAGCCAAGTGGGACTGGTGTACTGATCATTACCTGCCAGTATCATCAAGATTGGGTGAAAAAATGTTTACTGAGATTTTAGGAAACTCGTAGTTTTTTGGAAGCTTGGCAACCCCTTTCAATGAAAGTGATCCTCGTGAGTCTCTGCTTGGGGCTACTTCAATAGGACACAAACAATAGCGATAGAACTTGGAACTACAATATTGTGCCAAGTTTCAAAGAGCTAGCACAAACCGTGTTTGATTTAGAGTTCCAACTACATGTATCCATATAGGAGAAAACAGAGTGAAACCTAAACATGAAAACGGTTACTGCAAACGAACGGTTTAACCTAGAAGAACGAAATTTGGTGAGCCAAGTTGGACTGGTGTACTGATCATTACCTGCCAGTATCATCAAGATTGGGTGAAAAAATGTTTGCAGAGATTTCAGGAAACTCGTAATTTTATGAAAGCTTGGCAACCCCTTTCAATGAAAGTGATTCTCATCTGTCTCTGCTTGGGGCTACTTCAATAAGACAAACCATAGCGATAGAACTTGGAACTGCATCATTTTGGCAAGTTTCAAAGACCTAGCACAAACCGTGTTTGATTAAGAGATCCAACTACATGTATCCATATAGGAGATTAAAGAGGAAACCTAAAAATGAAATCGGTTACTGCAAAAGAACGGTTTAACCTAGAAGAACGAAATTTGGTGAGCCAGGTGGGACTGGTGTACTGATCATTATCTGCCAGTATCATCAAGATTGGGTGAAAAAATGTTTGCTGAGATTTCAGGAAACTCGTAGTTTTTTGGAAGGTTGGCAACCCCTTTCAATGAAAGTGATTCTCGTCAGTCTCTGCTTGGGGCTACTTCAATAGGACACAAACTATAGCGAAAGAACCTGGAAGTACATTCTTGTGCCAAGTTTCAAAGAGCTAGCACAAACCGTGTTTGATTTAGAGTTCCAACTACATGTATCCATATAGGAGAAAACAGAGTGAAACCTAAACATGAAAACGATTACTGCAAATGAACGGTTTAACCTAGAAGAACAAAATTTGGTGAGCCAAGTGGGACTGGTGTACTGATCATTACCTGCAAGTATCATCAAGATTGGGTGAAAAAATGTTTGCTGAGACTTCCAGAAACTCGTAGTTTTTTGGAAGCTTGGCAACCCCTTTCAATGAAAGTGATTTTCGTCAGTCTCTGCTTGGGGCTACTTCAATAGGACACAAACCATAGCGATAGAACCTGGAACTACATTCTTGAGCCAAGTTTCAAAGAGCTAGCACAAACCGTGTTTGATTTAGATTTCCAACTACATGTATCCATATAGGAGAAAACAGAGTGAAACCTAAACATGAAAACGGTTACTGCAAACGAACGGTTTAACCTAGAAGAACGAAATTTGGTGAGCCAAGTTGGACTGGTGTACTGATCATTACCTGCCAGTATCATCAAGATTGGGTGAAAAAATGTTTGCAGAGATTTCAGGAAACTCGTAGTTTTATGAAAGCTTGGCAACCCCTTTCAATGAAAGTGATTCTCATCTGTCTCTGCTTGGGGCTACTTCAATAAGACACAAACCATAGCGATAGAACTTGGAACTGCATCATTTTGGCAAGTTTCAAAGACCTAGCACAAACCGTGTTTGATTAAGAGATCCAACTACATGTATCCATATAGGAGATTAAAGAGTGAAACCTAAAAATGAAATCGGTTACTGCAAAAGAACGGTTTAACCTAGAAGAACGAAATTTGGTGAGCCAGGTGGGACTGGTGTACTGATCATTATCTGCCAGTATCATCAAGATTGGGTGAAAAAATGTTTGCTGAGATTTCAGGAAACTCGTAGTTTTTTGGAAGGTTGGCAACCCCTTTCAATGAAAGTGATTCTCGTCAGTCTCTGCTTGGGGCTACTTCAATAGGACACAAACCATAGCGAAAGAACCTGGAACTACATTCTTGTGCCAAGTTTCAAAGAGCTAGCACAAACCGTGTTTGATTTAGAGTTCCAACTACATGTATCCATATAGGAGAAAACAGAGTGAAACCTAAACATGAAAACGGTTACTGCAAATGAACGGTTTAACCTAGAAGAACAAAATTTGGTGAGCCAAGTGGGACTGGTGTACTGATCATTACCTGCAAGTATCATCAAGATTGGGGGAAAAAATGTTTGCTGAGACTTCCAGAAACTCGTAGTTTTTTGGAAGCTTGGCAACCCCTTTCAATGAAAGTGATTTTCGTCAGTCTCTGCTTGGGGCTACTTCAATAGGACACAAACCATAGCGATAGAACCTGGAACTACATTCTTGAGCCAAGTTTCAAAGAGCTAGCACAAACCGTGTTTGATTTAGATTTCCAACTACATGTATCCATATAGGAGAAAACAGAGTGAAACCTAAACATGAAAACGGTTACTGCAAAGGAACGGTTTAAACTAGAAGAACGAAATTTGGTGAGCCAAGTGGGATTGGTGTACTGATCATTACCTGCCAGTATCATCAAGATTGGGTGAAAAAAATATTTGCTGAGATTTCAGGAAACTCGTAGTTTTTTGGAAGCTTGGCAACCCCTTTCAATGAAAATGATTCTCATCAGTCTCTGCTTGGGGCTACTTCAATAGGACACAAACCATAGCGATAGAACTTGGAACTGCATCATTGTGCCACGTTTCAAAGAGCTAGCACAAACCGTGTTTGACTTAGGGTTCCAACTACATGTATCCATATAGGAGAAAACAGAGTGAAACCTAAACATGAAAACGGTTACTGCAAACGAACGGTTTAACCTAGAAGAACAAAATTTGGGGAGCCAAGTGGGATTGGTGTACTGATAATTACCTGCCAGTAAAATCAAGATTGGGTGAAAAAATGTTTGCTGAGATTTCAGGAAACTCGTAGTTTTTTGGAAGCTTGGCAACCCCTTTCAATTTAAGTGATTCTCGTCAGTCTCTGCTTAGGGCTACTTCAATAGGACACAAACCATAGCGATAGAACTTGGAACTACATTATTTTCCCAAGTTTCAAGGAGCTACCACAAACCGTGTTTGATTTAGAGGTCCAACTACATGTATCCATACAGGAGAAAACAGAGTGAAAGCTAAACATGAAAATGGTTCCTGCAAAGGAACGGTTTAACCTAGAAGAAAGAAATTGGGTGAGTCAAGTGGGACTGGTGTGCTGATCATTATGTGCCAGTATCATCAAGATTGGGTGAAAAAATGTTTGCTGAGATTTCAGGAAACTCTTAGTTTTATGGAAGCTTGGCAACTCCTTTCAATGAATGTGATTCTCGTCAGTCTCTGCTTGGGGCTACTTCAATAGGACACAAACCATAGCGATAGAACATGGAACTACATTCTTGTGCCAAGTTTCAAAGAGCTAGCACAAACAGTGTTTGATTTAGAGTTCCAACTACATGTATCCATATAGGAGAAAACAGAGTGAAACCTAAACATGAAAACGGTTACTGCAAAGGAACGGTTTAACGTAGAAGAAAGAAATTTGGTGAGCCAAGTGGGACTGGTGTACTGATCATTATGTGCCAGTATCATCAAGATTGGGTGAAAAAATGTTTGCTGAGATTTCAGGAAACTCGTAGTTTTTTGGAAGCTTGGCAACCCCTTTCAATGAAAGTGATTTTCGTCAGTCTCTGCTTGGGGCTACTTCAATAGGACACAAACCATAGCGATAGAACCTGGAACTACATTATTGTGCCAAGTTTCAAAGAGCTAGCACAAACCTCGTTTGATTTAGAGTTACAACTACATGTATCCATATAGGAGAAAACAGAGTGAAACCTAAAAATGAAAACGGTTACTGCAAAGGAACGGTTTAACCTAGAAGAAAGAAATTGGGTGAGCCAAGTGGGACTGGTGTACTGATTTTTACCTGCAAGTATCATCAAGATTGGGTGAAAAAATGTTTGCTGAGATTTCAGGAAACTCGTAGTTTTTTGGAAGCTTGGTAACCCCTTTCAATGAAAGTGATTCTCGTCAGTCTCTGTTGGGGCTACTTCAATAGGACACAAACTAAAGCGATAGAACTTATACATACATTCTTGTGCCAAGTTTCAAAGAGCTAGCACAAACCGTGTTTGATTTACAGTTCCAACTACATGTATCCATATAGGAGAAAACAGATTGAAACCTAAACATGAAAACGGTTACTGCAAACGAACGGTTTAACCTAGAAGAAAGAAATTAGGTGAGTCAAGTGGGACTGGTGTACTGATCATTACCTGCCAGTATCATCAAGATTGGGTGAAAAAATGTTTGCTGAGATTTCAGGAAACTCGTAGTTTTTTGGAAGCTTGGCAACCCCTTTCAATGAAAGTGATTCTCGTCAGTCTCTGCTTGGGGCTACTTCAATAGGACACAAACCAGAGCGATAGAAACTGGAACTACATTATTGTGGCAAGTTTCAAAGAGCTAGCACAAACCGTGTTTGATTTAGAATTCCAAATACATGTATCCATATAGGAGAAAACAGAATGAAACCTAATAAATGAAAATGGTTACTGCAAAGGAACGGTTTAACCTAGAAGAAAGAAATTGGGTGAGCCAAGTGGGACTGGTGTACTGATCATTACCTGCAAGTATCATCAAGATTGGGTAAAAAAATGTTTGCTGAGATTTCAGGAAACTCGTAGTTTTATGGAAGCTTGGCAACTCCTTTCAATGAAAGTGATTCTCGTCAGTCTCTGCTTGGGGCTACTTCAATAGGACACAAACCATAGCGATAGAACTTGGAACTACATTCTTGTGCCAAGTTTCAAAGAGCTAGCACAAACAGTGTTTGATTTAGAGTTCCAACTACATGTATCCATATAGGAGAAAACAGAGTGAAACCTAAATATGAAAACGGTTACTGCAAACGAACGGTTTAACGTAGAAGAAAGAAATTTGTTGAGCCAAGTGGGACTGGTGTACTGATCACTATGTGCCAGTATCATCAAGATTGGGTGAAAAAATGTTTGCTGAGATTTCAGGAAACTCGTAGTTTTTTGGAAGCTTGGCAACCCCTTTCAATGAAAGTGATCCTCGTAAGTCTTTGCTTGGGGCTACTTCAATATGACACAAACAATAGCCATAGAACTTGGAACTACAATATTGTGCCAAGTTTCAAAGAGCTAGCACAAACCGTGTTTGATTTAGAGTTCCAACTACATGTATCCATATAGGAGAAAACAGAGTGAAACCTAAACATGAAAAGGGTTACTGCAAACGAACGGTTTAACCTAGAAGAACGAAATTTGGTGAGCCAAGTAGGACTGGTGTACTGATAATTACCTGCCAGTATCATCAAGATTGGGTGAAAAAATGTTTGCTGAGATTTCAGGAAACTCGTAGTTTTATGGAAGCTTGGCAACCCCTTTCAATGAAAGTGATTCTCGTCTGTCTCTGCTTGGGGCTACTTCAATAAGACACAAACCATAGCGATAGAATTTGGAACTGCATCATTGTGACAAGTTTCAAAGACCTAGCACAAACCGTGTTGGATTTAGAGTTCCAACTACATGCATCCATATAGGAGAATAAAGAGTGAAACCTAAAATGAAAACGGTTACTGCAAACGAACGGTTTAACCTAGAAGAACGAAATTTGGTGAGCCAAGTGGGACTGGTGTACTGATCATTACGTGCAAGTATCATCAAGACTGGGTGAAAAAATGTTTGCTGAGATTTCAGGAAACTCGTAGTTTTTTGGAAGGTTGGCAACCCCTTTCAATTAAAGTGATTCTCGTCAGTCTCTGCTTGGGGCTACTTCAATAGGACACAAACCATAGCGAAAGAACCTGGAACTACATTCTTGTGCCAAGTTTCAAAGAGCTAGCACAAACCGTGTTTGATTTAGAGTTCCAACTACATGTATCCATATAGGAGAAAACAGAGTGAAACCTAAAAATGAAAACGGTTACTGCAAACGAACCGTTTAACCTAGAAGAACGAAATTTGGTCAGCCAAGTGGGACTGGTGTACTGATCATTACCTGCCAGTATCATCAAGATTGGGTGAAAAAATATTTGCTGAGATTTCAGGAAACTCGTAGTTTTTTGGAAGGTTGGCAACCCCTTTCAATGAAAGTGATTTTCGTCAGTCTCTGCTTGGTTCTACTTAAATAGGACTCAAACCATAGCGACAGAACCTGGAACTGAATTCTTGTGCCAAGTTTCAAAGAGCTAGCACAGACGTGTTGGATTTAGAGATCCAACTACATGTATCCATATAGGAGAAAACAGAGTGAAACCTAAAAATGAAAACCGTAACTGCAAAGGAACGGTTTAACCTAGAAGAACGAAATTTGGTGAGCCAAGTGGGATTGGTGTACTGATCATTACCTGCCTGTATCATCAAGATTGGGTGAAAAAATATTCGCTGAGATATCAGGAAACTTGTAGTTTTTTGGAAGCTTGGCAACCCCTTTCAATGAAAGTGATTCTCGTCAGTCTCTGCTTGGGGCTACTTCAATAGGACACAAACCATAGCGATAGAACTTGGAAGTACATTATTGTGCCAAGTTTCAAAGAGCTAGCACAAACCGTGTTGGATTTAGAGTTCCAACTACATGTATCCATGCAGGAGAAAAGAGTGAAACCTAAATATGCAAACGGTTACTGCAAAGGAACGGTTTAACCTAGAAGAACGAAATTTGGTGAGCCAAGTGGGATTGGTGTACTTATCATTACGTGCCAGAATCATCAAGATTGGGTGAATAAATGTTTGCTGAAATTTCAGAAAACTCGTAGTTTTTTGGAAACTTGGCAACCCCTTTGAATGAAAGTGATTCTCGTCAGTCTCTTTTGGGGCTACTTCAATAGGACACAAACCATAGCTATAGAAACTGGAACTACATACTTCTGCCAAGTTCAAAGAGCTGGCACAAACCGTGTTTGATTTAGAGTTCCAAATACATGTATCCATATAGGAGAAAACAGAGTGAAACCTAAACATGAAAACGGTTACTGCAAACGAACGGTTTAACCTAGAAGAACGAAATTTGGTGAGCCAAGTGGGATTGGTGAACTGATCATTACCTGCAAGTATCACCAATATTGGGTGAAAAAATGTTTGCTGAGATTTCAGGAAACTCGTAGTTTTTTGGAAGCTTGGCAACCCCTTTCAATGAATGTGATTCTCGTCAGTCTCTGCTTGGGGCTACTTCAATAGGACACAAACCATAGCGATAGAACCTGGAACTACATTATTGTGCCAAGTTTCAAAGACCTAGCACAAACCGTGTTTGATTTAGAATTCCAAATATATGTATCCATATAGGAGAAAACAGAGTGAAACCTAATAATTGAAAACGGTTACTGCAAAGTAACGGTTTAACCTAGAAGAAAGAAATTGGGTGAGCCAAGTGGGACTGGTGTACTGATTATTACCTGCAAGTATCATCAAGATTGGGTGAAAAAATGTTTGCTGAGATTTCAGGAAACTCGTAGTTTTTTGGAAGCTTGGTAACCCCTTTCAATGAAAGTGATTCTCGTCAGTCTCTGTTGGGGCTACTTCAATAGGACACAAACCATAGTGATAGAACTTGGAAGTACATTATTGTGCCAAGTTTCAAAGAGCTAGCACAAACGTGTTGGATTTAGAGATCCAACTACATGTATCCATACAAGAGAAAACAGAGTGAAACCTAAACATGAAAACGGTTACTGCAAACGAACGGTTTAACCTAGAAGAAAGAAATTTGGTCAGCCAAGTGGGACTGTTGTACTGATCATTACCTGCCAGTATCATCAAGATTGGGTGAAAAAATATTTGCTGAGATTTCAGGAAACTCGTGGTTTTTTGGAAGGTTGGCAACCCCTTTCAATGAAAGTGATTTCCGTCAGTCTCTGCTTGGTTCTACTTAAATAGGACTCAAACCATAGCGACAGAACCTGGAACTGAATTCTTGTGCCAAGTTTCAAAGAGCTAGCACAAACGTGATGGATTTAGAGATCCAACTACATGTATCCATATAGGAGAAAACAGAGTGAAACCTAGAAATGAAAACGGTTACTGCAAAGGAACGGTTTAACCTAGAAGAAAGAAATTTGGTGAGCCAAGTGGGACTGGTGTACTGATCATTACGTGCCAGTATCATCAAGACTGGGTGAAAAAATGTTTGCTGAGATTTCAGGAAACTCGTAGTTTTTGGAAGCTTGGCAACCCTTTGAATGAAAGTGATTTCGTCAGTCTCTGCTTGGGGCTACTTCAATAGGACAGAAACCATATCGATAGAACCTGGATCTACATTCTTGTGCCAAGTTTCAAAGAGCTAGCACAAACAGCGTTTGATTTAGAATTCCAACTACATGTATCCATATAGGAGAAAACAGAGTGAAACCTAAAAATGAAAAAGGTTACTGCAAAGGAACGGTTTAACCTAGAAGAACGAAATTTGGTGAGCCAAGTGGGATTGGTGTACTGATCATTACCTGCAAGTATCATCAAGATTGGGTGAAAAAATGTTTGCTGAGATTTCAGGAAACTCGTAGTTTTTTGGAAGCTTGGCAACCCCTTTCAATGAAAGAGATCCTCGTAAGTCTCTGCTTGCGGCTACTTCAATAGGACACAAACAATAGCGATAGAACTTGGAACTACAATATTGTGCCAAGGTTCAAAGAGCTAGCACAAACCGTGTTTGATTAGAGTTCCAACTACATGTATCCATATAGGAGAAAACAGAGTGAAACCTAAAAATGAAAACGGTTACTGCAAACGAACGGTTTAACCTAGAAGAACGAAATTTGGTGAGCCAAGTGGGACTGGTGTACTGATCATTACCTGCCAGTATCATCAAGATTGGGTGAGAAAATGTTTGCTGAGATTTCACGAAACTCGTAGTTTTTTCGAAGCTTGGCAACCCCTTTCAATGAAAGTGATCCTCGTAAGTCTCTGCTTGGGGCTACTTCAATAGGACACAAACAATAGCGATAGAACTTGGAACTACAATATTGTGCCAAGTTTCAAAGAGCTAGCACAAACCGTGTTTGATTTAGAGTTCCAACTACATGTATCCATATAGGAGAAAACAGATGAAACCTAATAAATGAAAATGGTTACTGCAAAGGAACCCTTTAACCTAGAAGAAAGAAATTGGGTGAGCCAAGTGGGACTGGTGTACTGATCATTATGTGCCAGTATCATCAAGATTGGGTGAAACAATGTTTGCTGAGATTTCAGGAAACTCTTAGTTTTTTGGAAGCTTGGCAACCCCTTTCAATGAAAGTGATTTTCGTCAGTCTCTGCTTGGGGCTACTTCAATAGGACACAAACCAGAGCGATAGAACCTGGAACTACATTATTGTGCCAAGTTTCAAAGAGCTAGCACAAACCGCGTTTGATTTAGAGTTTCAACTACATGTATCCATATAGGAGAAAACAGAGTGAAACCTAAAAATGAAAACGGTTACTGCAAAGGAAGGGTATAACCTAGAAGAACGAAATTTGGTGAGCCAAGTGGGATTGGTGTACTGATCATTACGTGCCAGTATCATCAAGATTGGGTGAAAAAATGTTTGCTGAGATTTCAGGAAACTCGTAGTTTTTTGGAAGCTTGGCAACCCCTTTCAATGAAAGTGATTCTCGTCAGTCTCTGCTTGGTTCTACTTAAATAGGACTCAAACCATAGCGACAGAACCTGGAACTGAATTCTTGTGCCAAGTTTCAAAGAGCTAGCACAAACGTGTTGGATTTAGAGATCCAACTACATGTATCCATATAGGAGAAAACAGAGTGAAACCTAAAAATGAAAACGGTTACTGCAAAGGAACGGTTTAACATAGAAGAACGAAATTTGGTGAGCCAAGTGGGATTGGTGTACTGATCATTACGTGCCAGTATCATCAAGATTGGGTGAAAAAATGTTTGCTGAGATTTCAGGAAACTGGTAGTTTTTTGGAAGCTTGGCAACCCCTTTCAATGAAAGTGATTTTCGTCAGTCTCTGCTTGGGGCTACTTCAATAGGACACAAACCAGAGCGATAGAACCTGGAACTACATTATTGTGCCAAGTTTCAAAGAGCTAGCACAAACCGCGTTTGATTTAGAGTTTCAACTACATGTATCCATATAGGAGAAAACAGAGTGAAACCTAAAAATGAAAACGGTTACTGCAAAGGAACGGTATAACCTAGAAGAACGAAATTTGGTGAGCCAAGTGGGATTGGTGTACTGATCATTACGTGCCAGTATCATCAAGATTGGGTGAAAAAATGTTTGCTGAGATTTCAGGAAACTCGTAGTTTTATGGAAGCTTGGCAACCCCTTTCAATGAAAGTGATTCTCGTCTGTCTCTGCTTGGGGCTACTTCAATAAGACACAAACCATAGTGATAGAACTTGGAACTGCATCATTGTGCCAAGTTTCAAAGAGCTAGCACAAACCGTGTTGGATTTAGAGTTCCAACTACATGCATCCATATAGGAGAATAAAGAGTGAAACCTAAAAATGAAAACGGTTACTGCAAACGAACAGTTTAACCTAGAAGAACGAAATTTGGTGAGCCAAGTGGGACTGGTGTACTGATCATTACGTGCCAGTATCATCAAGATTGGGTGAAAAAATGTTTGCTGAGATTTCAGGAAACTCGTAGTTTTTGGAAGCTTGGCAACCCCTTTCAATGAAAGTGATTCTCGTCAGTCTCTGCTTGGTTCTACTTCAATAGGACACAAACCAGAGCGATAGAAACTGGAACTACATTATTGTGCCAAGTTTCAAAGAGCTAGCACAAACCGTGTTGGATTTAGAGTTCCAACTACATGTATCCATACAGGAGAAAAGAGTGAAACCTAAAAATGCAAATGGTTCCTGCAAAGGAACGGTTTAACCTAGAAGAACGAAATTTGGTGAGCCAAGTGGGATTGGTGTACTTATCATTACATGCCAGTATCATCAAGATTGGGTGAATAAATGTTTGCTGAGATTTCAGGAAACTCGTAGTTTTTTGGAAACTTGGCAACCCCTTTGAATGAAAGTGATTCTCGTCAGTCTCCTTTGGGGCTACTTCAATAGGACACAAACCATAGCGATAGAAACTGGAACTACATTCTTGTGCCAAGTTCAAAGAGCTAGCACAAACCGTGTTTGATTTAGAGTTCCAAATACATGTATCCATATAGGAGAAAACAGAGTGAAACCTAAACATGAAAACGGTTACTGCAAACGAATGGTTTAACCTAGAAGAAAGAAATTTGGTGAGCCAAGTGGGATTGGTGAACTGATCATTACCTGCAAGTATCACCAATATTGGGTGAAAAAAATGTTTGCTGAGATTTCAGGAAACTCGTAGTTTTTTGGAAGCATGGCAACCCCTTTCAATGAAAGTGATTCTCGTCAGTCTCTGCTTGGGGCTACTTCAATAGGACACAAACCATAGCGATAGAACCTGGAACTACATTATTGTGCCAAGTTTCAAAGACCTAGCACAAACCGTGTTAGATTTAGAGTTCCAACTACATGTATCCATATAGGAGAAAACAGAGTGAAACCTAATAAATGAAAACGGTTACTGCAAAGGAACGGTTTAACCCAGAAGAAAGAAATTGGGTGAGCCAAGTGGGACTGGTGTACTGATTATTACATGAAAGTATCATCAAGATTGGGTGAAAAAATGTTTGCTGAGATTTCAGGAAACTCGTAGTTTTATGGAAGCTTGGCAACTCCTTTCAATGAAAGTGATTCTCGTCAGTCTCTGCTTGGGGCTACTTCAAAAGGACACAAACCATAGCGATAGAACTTGGAAGTACATTATTGTGCCAAGTTTCAAAGAGCTAGCACAATCCGTGTTGGATTTAGAGTTCCAACTACATGTATCCATACAGGAGAAAACAGAGTGAAACCTAAACATGAAAACGGTTACTGCAAAGGAACGGTTTTACCTAGAAGAACGAAATTTGGTGAGCCAAGTGGGACTGGTGTACTGATCATTACATGCCAATATCATCAAGATTGGGTGAAAAAATGTTTTCTGAGATTTCAGGAAACTCGTAGTTTTGTGGAAGCTTTGCAACCCCTTTCAATGAAAGTGATCCTCGTAAGTCTCTGCTTGGGGCTACTTCAATAGGACACAAACCATAGCGATAGAACTTGGAAGTACAATATTGTGCCAAGTTTCAAAGAGCTAGCACAAACCGTGTTTGATTTAGAGTTCCAACTACATGTATCCATATAGGAGAAAACAGAGTGAAACCTAAACATGAAAACGGTTACTGCAGGCAGATCTAACATGGCGGCGAAGGGACTGCATCACCCCAGGGCGCCGCGCCACTAAGTGGGAGAAAGACGATGCAAAACGGCTGAAGGATATCTTTGGGAAGTTCAAGTGAAATTGAGGTGCTCCAGAATCTAGTGGACAGATTTCCATCGTGCGAAGTTCGGCTCTGAGACCTCCATTTCCCCGCACGGAGGGTCGCATCGCCTGACAGGCGATCGCCCCGCGGCTGGAGTCTGTGGCGCGCGCCGGGGAGCGGCAGGGTACCGGAGCGGGGAACAGCGATACGGATCCGGGGGGGCTCCCGCCTGTGGTACATCGGAGCCCTTAGCGCTGAGTTCCGGCTTTGAAACAGAGGAGAGAAGAGGCCCAGTTTGGCTCCAGACACCGGTCGGACCACAGTGGAGAACAGCAGCCGCCATTTCGGAGAGATGATGTAATCATCCCCGTGTTCTACTGATCTCAGCCCATTCAACTACGAACAGGTGATATCAGGCTGGTATTTGCCTGCTTCTAGCAGACAGATTTTCTGCTCAGGCTCGGGGCGGGGGTTCTTGTGGAGAATACTCCTAGAGGCTCTTGCCTGGCATGGCGTGCGCTGGGCTCTGAGCAGTTGGATTCTGGTCCCCGGGGCTAACCTGGCCCAGGTCTGAGGAAACTGCGGAGACTGCCGGCGGAGGCCAGCTCCAAGTGGAGCGTGCGCTGAGCTTGGGGCGACTGGGTTCTGACTCCCGGAACAGTTTTGGCCTGGGGCTGGGAAACCTGTGGAGTCGCTCCCTGGAGCCAGCTCCCAGCGGAGAGTGTATCAGATCGGAGAGGCGGGGTTCCGGCTACCTAAGCTGCTTTGGCCCAAGGCTAGGGAACCGGCAGTGACTGCTTCTCAATCAGGGTCCGGCGGGGTGTTGTAGGGACAGAGTGGATCTTCCTCCTGCGCCCAGAGCAGTCCAAGTGACCCGCCGGCGTGGTGCCATGACACCCCAAACGCAGCTGGGGCTGAAGAGAGCAGCCGCCCACGCATAGAATAGGACCAGCGATTCCGCGGCGCAGCAGCCAAGTAACCTCATTTGGAGTAGGGGCTGTGCGGAGCTGCCATCCGAGCAAGCACGGCAGGCAGACCTGCCGCCAACTGGCAAGACAGGCCAGGTAGCTTGCCAGCGGGGTGGACACGTAACACCGAAGCAGTCGCGTCACACTGGTTGGAGTGGGGGTGGAGCAGGGTCGCCGCCCGGGTCCGGAGGGGGCTCAGCGACCCGTTGGAGAGGTAGTTAGGTACCCCCATTGGGAGTGGGGGCTGTGCAGAACTGCGACCCACCGGCCTAGAGGTCTGCCAGCGCGGTAGACTCGTCACACCAATTGGAGCGGGGGGCCCAGCTGAGCCGCCACCCACATCCAGATCAGGACCAACGAACCCAGGGCGTGGTAGTTAAGTTACCACAATTGGAGTGGGGACAGAGCAAAGCCACCACCCGTGCCCGCAGCGGGGGCAGACCTGCGACCGATCAGCGGGGTAGACAGACCACCATAATTAGAGGAGGAGCACAGCCAATACCCGCCCTGCAAGGGAGACTTCCCAACTATACAAGAGCAACATAAATAAATAGGGGGTAAATTTCAAAAACACAACAGTGGCACCAAGCAGAAAGAAACGTCAGCAGTATGAAAAGACAAGGAAAGAAAGGACCACAAGCAATGCAGGTCAACTCAAGTTTAGAAGAGGTAATAGCTGCAACAGATGGAATGTCAGATAAAGACATCAGGATTTATATGCTTCAGATGATCTGGAGTCTCAAGGAAGACATGAGACAGCAAAATCAGACAATGAAAGATCACATTGACAAACAAATCCAGGAAGTAAAAGATCAATTTCACAGGGAGATAGAGGTAATAAAAAACAAACAAATAGAAATTCTAGAAATGCAGGAAGCTATAAACCAACTTAAAAACTCAATTGAGAATACTACCAGCAGAGTAGATCACTTAGAAGAGAGAACATCAGACAATGAAGACAAAGTATTTCAACTGGAAAAGAACATACACAGCTCAGCAAGTCTGCTAAGAAACCATGAGCAGAACATCCAAGAATTATGGGATAATATCAAAAGACCAAATTTAAGAGTCATTGGGATACAGGAAGGCACAGAGCTCCAAACCAAAGGAATAAAAAGTCTTTTCAGTGAAATAATACGAGAAAACTTCCCAGACTTGAAGAATGAGACAGAATCCCAAATCCTAGAAGCCTACAGGACGCCGAATGTGCAAAATCTTAAGAGATCCACACCTAGACACATTATAATGAAAATGTCCAACATACAGAATAAGGAGAGAATTTTAAAAGCTGCAAGAGAAAGAAAGCAGATTACATTTAGGGGTAAACCAATCAGGATAACAGCTGATCTCTCAACACAGACTCTGAAAGCTAGAAGATCCTGGAATAACATATTTCAAACACTGAAAGAAAATGGGTTCCAACCAAGAATCGTGTATCCGGCAAAATTAAGCTTCAGATTAGAAGATGAAATTAAAACCTTCCACGATAAACAAAAGTTAAAAGAATTCGCAGCTAGAAAACCATCTCTTCAAAAAATCCTTGTTGGCAAAACATTACAGGAAGAGGAAATGGAAAATAACTTTGAAAACCAACAATGGGAGGTAGGACAGTAAAGGGGGGAAAGTAGTCAAAGAGGATAACAAATCAGGTTTAGTAACATCAATAAACAAATATGGATAGAAGAACAAACCATATCTCAATAATAACCCTAAATGTTAATTGCTTAAACTCACCAATTAAGAGACACAGGCTAGTAGAATGGATCAAAAAACAAGACCCAACAATATGCTGTCTACAGGAGACGCATTTGATAGGAAAAGATATACATAGACTGAAGGTGAAAGGTTGGGAAAAATCATATCACTCATATGGACCGCGGAAACAAGCAGGAGTGTCCATACTCATATCTAATAAAATAGATTTCAAGCCAAAGCTAATCAAAAGGGATATAGAAGGACACTTCATACTGCTCAAGGGAACCATACACCAACAAGACATAACAATCATAAATATATATGCCCCAAATAATGGTGCAGCTGTGTTCATCAAGCAAACTCTTCTCAAGTTCAAGAGTCTAATAGACCAACATACAATAATCATGGGAGACTTCAACACACCTCTCTCACCACTGGACAGATCTTCCAAACAAAAGTTAAATAAGGAAACTATAGAACTCAATAACACAATTAACAACCTAGACTTAATTGACATATATAGACTATACCACCCAACATCAAGTAGCTACACTTTTTTCTCAGCAGCACATGGAACCTTCTCAAAAATAGACCATATACTATGTCACAGGGCAACTCTTAGACAATACAAAGGGGTAGAGATAATACCATGCATCTTATCTGATCATAATGGAATGAAACTGAAAATCAATGATAAAAGAAGAAAGGAAAAATCAAGCATCACCTGGAGAATGAACAATAGGTTGCTGAGTGATCAATGGGTTTTAGAAGACATCAAGGAGGAAATTAAAAAATTCCTAGAGTTAAATGAAAACACAGACACAACATATCAGAATCTATGGGACACATTGAAAGCAGTTCTAAGAGGAAAATTCATTGCTTGGAGTTCATTCCTCAAAAAAAGAAAAAACCAACAAATAAATGATCTCATACTTCATCTCAAAATCCTAGAAAAAGAAGAGCAAAACAACAGCAAAAGAAGTAGAAGGCAAGAAATAATTAAAATCAGAGCTGAAATTAATGAAATTGAAACAAAAGAAACAATTGAAAAAATTGACAAAACTAAAAGCTGGTTCTTTGAAAAAATAAATAAAATTGACAGACCCTTAGCCATGCTAACGAAGAGAAGAAGAGAGAGAACCCAAATTACTAGCATACGGGATGAAAAAGGCAATATCACAACAGACACTTCAGAAATACAGAAGATAATCAGAAATTACTTTGAATCCTTATACTCCAATAAAATAGAAGATACTGAAGGCATAGATAAATTCCTTGAGTCCTATGATCTGCCCAGATTGAGCCAGGAGGATATAGACAACCTAAACAGACCAATAACAATAGAGGAAATAGAAGAAACCATCAAAAGACTACCAACTAAGAAAAGCCCAGGACCGGATGGGTATACAGCAGAGTTTTACAAAACCTTTAAAGAGGAACTAACACCAATACTTTTCAAGCTATTTCAGGAAATAGAAAAAGAGGGAGAACTTCCAAATTCATTCTACGAGGCCAACATCACCCTGATTCCGAAACCAGACAAAGACACTTCAAAGAAGGAAAACTACAGACCAATATCTCTAATGAACCTTGACGCAAAAATCCTCAATAAAATTCTGGCGAATCGGATTCAAATACATATCAAAAAAATTATACATTATGATCAAGTAGGATTCATCCCTGGGATGCAAGGCTGGTTTAATATACGGAAATCAATAAATGTTATTCACCACATCAATAGACTTAAAAAAAAGAACCATATGATCATCTCAATAGATGCAGAAAAAGCATTCGACAAAGTACAGCATCCCTTTATGTTCAAAACGCTAGAAAAATTAGGGATAACAGGATCATACCTCAACATTGTAAAAGCAATCTATGATAAGCCACAGGCCAGCATCATTCTGAATGGAGAAAAATTGAAGGCATTCCCTCTAAGATCTGGTACAAGACAGGGATGCCCTCTCTCACCACTTCTGTTCAACATAGTCCTCGAAACACTGGCTAGAGCAATTAGACAGACAAAAGAAATTAAAGGCATAAAAATAGGAAAAGAAGAACTTAAATTATCACTATTTGCAGATGATATGATTCTATACCTAGCAGACCCAAAAGGGTCTACAAAGAAGCTATTAGAGCTAATAAATGAATTCAGCAAAGTGGCAGGATATAAGATCAACACGCATAAATCAAAGGCATTCCTGTATATCAGCGACAAATCCTCTGAAACGGAAATGAGGACAACTACTCCATTCACAATATCCCCCCAAAAAATAAAATACTTGGGAATCAACCTAACAAAAGAGGTGAAAGATTTATACAATGAAAACTACAGAACCCTAAAGAAAGACATAGAAGAAGACCTTAGAAGATGGAAAAATATACCCTGCTCATGGATAGGCAGAACTAACATCATCAAAATGGCAATATTACCAAAAGTTCTCTATAAGTTCAATGCAATGCCAATCAAAATCCCAACAGCATATCTTGTAGAAATAGATAAAAGAATCATGAAATTCATATGGAATAATAAAAGACCCAGAATAGCAAAAACAATACTAAGCAGGAAGTGTGAATCAGGCGGTATAGCGATACCAGACTTCAAACTATACTACAGAGCAATAGTAACAAAAACAGCATGGTACTGGTACCAAAACAGGCGGGTGGACCAATGGTACAGAATAGAGGACACAGTAACCAATCCACAAAACTACAACTATCTTATTTTTGATAAAGGGGCTAAAAGCATGCAATGGAGGAAGGATAGCATCTTCAACAAATGGTGCTGGGAAAACTGGAAATCCATTTGCACCAAAATGAATCTGAATCCCTATCTCTCGCCGTGCACAAAAGTTAACTCAAAATGGATCAAGGAGCTTGATATTAAATCAGAGACACGGCATCTGATAGAAGAAAAAGTTGGTTATGATCTACACGCTGTGGGATCGGGCTCCAAATTCCTCAATAGGACACCCATAGCGCTAGAGTTAACAAATAGAATCAACAAATGGGACTTACTCAAACTAAAAAGTTTTTTCTCAGCAAAAGAAACAATAAGAGAGAGAAACAGGGAGCCTACATCCTGGGAACAAATCTTTACTCCACACACTTCAGATAGAGCCCTAATAACCAGAATATACAAAGAACTCAAAAAATTAGACAATAAGATAACAAATAACCCAATCAATAAATGGGCCAAGGACCTGAACAGACACTTCTCAGAGGAGGACATACAATCAATCAACAAGTACATGAAAAAATGCTCACCATCGCTAGCAGTCAGAGAAATGCAAATCAAAACTACCCTAAGATACCATCTCACTCCAGTAAGTCTGGCAGCCATTAGGAAGTCAAACAACAATAAGTGCTGGAGAGGATGCGGGGAAAAGGGCACTCTTGTTCATTGCTGGTGGGACTGCAAATTGGTGCAGCCAATTTGGAAAGCAGTATGGAGATTTCTCGGAAAGCTGGGAATGGAACCACCATTTGACCCAGCTATTCCCCTTCTCGGTCTATTCCCTAAAGCCCTAACAAGAGCATGCTACAGGGACACTGCTACATCGATGTTCATAGCAGCTCAATTCACGATAGCAAGACTGTGGAACCAGCCTAGATGCCCTTCAATAGATGAATGGATAAAAAAAAATGTGGCATTTATATACAATGGAGTATTATTCTGCATTAAAAAATGACAAAATCATAGAATTTGGAGGGAAATGGATGGCATTAGAGCAGATTATGCTAAGTGAATCTAGTCAATCTTTAAAAAACAAATACCAAATGACTCCTTTGATATAAGGGGAGTAAACAAGGACAGGGTAGGGACGAAGAGCTTGAGAAGAATATTTACATTAAACAGGGATGAGAGGTGGGAGGGAAAGGGAGTGAGAAGGGAAAGTGCATGGAAATGGAAGGCGATCCTCAGGGTTATGCAAAATGTCATATAAGAGGAAAGGAGGGGTAAGACAAGATAATACAAATGGAAGAAATGATTTACAGTAAAAGGGGTAGAGAGAGAAAAGGGGAGGGGGGGAGGGGAGGGAAGGGGAGTGGAGGGGGGATAGTAGAGAATAGGACAGACAGCAGAATACATCAGACACTAGAAAGGCAATATGTCAATCAATGGAAGGGTAACTGATGTGATACAGCAATTTGTATACGGGGTAAAAGGGGGAGTTCATAATCCACTTGAATCAAACCGTGTAATATGATGTATTAAGAACTATGTAATGTTATGAACGACCAATAAAAAAAATAAATAAAATAAAAAAAAAAAAGAAAACGGTTACTGCAAACGAACGGTTTAAACTCGAAGAACGAAATTTGGTGAGCCAAGTAGGACTGTTGTACTGATCATTACCTGCCAGTATCATCAAGATTGGGTGAAAAAATGTTTGCTGAGATTTCAGGAAACCCGTAGTTTTATGGAAGCTTGGCAACCCCTTTCAATGAAAGTGATTCTCGTCTGTCTCTGCTTGGGGCTACTTCAATAAGACACAAACCATAGCAATAGAACTTGGAACTACATCATTGTGACAAGTTTCAAAGAGCTAGCACAAACCGTGTTTGATTTAGAGTTCCAACTACATGCATCCATATAGGAGAATAAAGAGTGAAACCTAAAAATGAAAACGGTTACTGCAAACGAACGGTTTAACCTAGAAGAACGAAATTTGGTGAGCCAAGTGGGACTGGTGTACTGATCATTACGTGCCAGTATCATCAAGATTGGGTGAAAAAATGTTTGCTGAGATTTCAGGAAACTCATATTTTTTTGTAAGGTTGGCAACCCCTTTCAATGAAAGTGATTCTCGTCAGTCAATGCTTGGGGTTACTTCAATAGGACACAAACCATAGCGAAAGAACCTGGAACTACATTCTTGTGCCAAGTTTCAAAGAGCTAGCACAAACCGTGTTTGATTTAGAGTTCCAACTACATGTATCCATATAGGAGAAAACAGAGTGAAACCTAAAAATGAAAACGGTTACTGCAAACGAACGGTTTAACCTAGAATAACGAAATTTGGTGAGACAAGTGGGACTGGTGTACTGATCATTACCTGCCAGTATCATCAAGATTGGGTGAAAAAATATTTGCTGAGATTTCAGGAAACTCGTAGTTTTTTGGAAGGTTGGCAACCCCTTTCAATGAAAGTGATTTTCGTCACTCTCTGCTTGGTTCTACTTAAATAGGACTCAAACCATAGTGACAGAACCTGGAACTGAATTCTTGTGCCAAGTTTCAAAGAGCTAGCACAAACGTGTTGGTTTTAGAGATCCAACTACATGTATCCATATAGGAGAAAACAGAGTGAAACCTAAATATGAAAACGGTTACTGCAAAGGAACGGTTTAACCTAGAAGAACGAAATTTGGTGAGCCAAGTGGGATTGGTGTACTGATCATTACCTGCCTGTATCATCAAGATTGGGTGAAAAAATATTTGCTGAGATTTCAGGAAAACTTGTTGTTTTTTGGAAGCTTGGCAACCCCTTTCAATGAAAGTGATTCTCGTCAGTCTCTGCTTGGGGCTACTTCAATAGGACACAAACCATAGCGATAGAACTTAGAAGTACATTATTGTGCCAAGTTTCAAAGAGCTAGCACAAACCGCGTTTGATTTAGAGTTCCAACTACATGTATCCATACAGGAGAAAAGAGTGAAACCTAAATATGCAAACGGTTACTGCAAAGGAACGGTTTAACCTAGAAAAACGAAATTTGGTGAGCCAAGTGGGATTGGTGTACTTATCATTACGTGCCAGTATCATCAAGATTGGGTGAATAAATGTTTGCTGAGATTTCAGGAAACTCGTAGTTTTTTGGAAACTTGGCTACCCCTATGAATGAAAGTGATTCTCGTCAGACTCTTTTGGGGCTACTTGAATAGGACACAAACCATAGCGATAGAAACTGGAACTACATTCTTGTGCCAAGTTCAAAGAGCTAGCACAAACCGTGTTTGATTTAGAGTTCCAAATACATGTATCCATATAGGAGAAAACAGAGTGAAACCTAAATATGAAAACGGTTACTGCAAACGAACGGTTTAACCTAGAAGAAAGAAATTTGGTGAGCCAAGTGGGATTGGTGAACTGATCATTACCTGCAAGTATCACCAATATTGGGTGAATAAATGTTTGCTGAGATTTCAGGAAACTCGTAGTTTTTTGGAAGCTTGGCAACCCCTTTCAATGAAAGTGATTCTCGTCAGTCTCTGCTTGGGGCTACTTCAATAGGACACAAACCAGAGTGATAGAACCTGGAACTACATTATTGTGCCAAGTTTCAAAGACCTAGCACAAACCGTGTTTGATTTAGAATTCCAAATATATGTATCCATATAGGAGAAAACAGAGTGAAACCTAATAAATGAAAACGGTTACTGCAAAGGAACGGTTTAACCTAGAAGAAAGAAATTGGGTGAGCCAAGTGGGACTGGTGTACTGATTATTACCTGCAAGTATCATCAAGATTGGGTGGAAAAAATGTTTGCTGAGATTTCAGGAAACTCGTAGTTTTATGGAAGCTTGGCAACTCCTTTCAATGAAAGTGATTCTCGTCAGTCTCTGCTTGGGGCTACTTCAAAAGGACACAAACCATAGCGATAGAACTTGGAAGTACATTATTGTGCCAAGTTTCAAAGAGCTAGCACAAACCGTGTTGGATTTAGAGTTCCAACTACATGTATCCATACAGGAGAAAACAGAGTGAAACCTAAACATGAAAACGGTTACTGCAAACGAACGGATTAACCTAGAAGAAAGAAATTGGGTGAGTCAAGTGGGACTGCTGTACTGATCATTACCTGCCAGTATCATCAAGATTGGGTTAAAAAAAATGTTTGCTGAGATTTCAGGAAACTCGTAGTTTTTGGGAAGCTTGGAACTCCTTTCAATGAAAGTGATTCTCGTCAGTCTCTGCTTGGTGCTACTTCAATAGGACACAAACCATAGCGATAGAACCTGGAACTACATTATTGTGCCAAGTTTCAAAGACCTAGCACAAACCGTGTTTGATTTAGAATTCCAACTACATGTATCCATATAGGAGAAAACAGAGTGAAACCTAATAAATGAAAACGGTAACTGCAAAGGAACGGTTTAACCTAGAAGAAAGAAATTTGGTGAGCCAAGTGGGATTGGTGTACTGATCATTACCTGCAAGTATCACCAAGATTGGGTGAAAAAATGTTTGCTGAGATTTCAGGAAACTCGTAGTTTTTTGGAGGCTTCGCCACCCCTTTCAATAAAAGTGATTCTCGTCAGTCTCTGCTTGGGGCTACTTCAATAGGACACAAACCATAGCGATAGAACTTGGAACTACATTATTGTGCCAAGTTTCAAAGAGCTAGCACAAACCGTGTTGGATTTAGAGTTCCAACTACATGTATCCATATAGGAGAATAAAGAGTGAAACCTAAAAATGAAAACGGTTACTGCAAACGAACGGTTTAACCTAGAAGAACGAAATTTGGTGAGCCAAGTGGGACTGGTGTACTGATCATTACGTGCCAGTATCATCAAGATTGGGTGAAAAAATTTTGCTGAGATTTCAGGAAACTCATATTTTTTTGTAAGGTTGGCAACCCCTTTCAATGAAAGTGATTCTCGTCAGTCAATGCTTGGGGCTACTTCAATAGGACACAAACCGTAGCGAAAGAACCTGGAACTACATTCTTGTGCCAAGTTTCAAAGAGCTAGCACAAACCGTGTTTGATTTAGAGTTCCAACTACATGTATCCATATAGGAGAAAACAGAGTGAAACCTAAAAATGAAAACGGTTACTGCAAACGAACGGTTTAACCTAGAAGAACGAAATTTGGTGAGACAAGTGGGACTGGTGTACTGATCATTACCTGCCAGTATCATCAAGATTGGGTGAAAAAATATTTGCTGAGATTTAAGGAAACTCGTAGTTTTTTGGAAGGTTGGCAACCCCTTTCAATGAAAGTGATTTTCGTCACTCTCTGCTTGGTTCTACTTAAATAGGACTCAAACCATAGTGACAGAACCTGGAACTGAATTCTTGTGCCAAGTTTCAAAGAGCTAGCACAAACGTGTTGGTTTTAGAGATCCAACTACATGTATCCATATAGGAGAAAACAGAGTGAAACCTAAATATGAAAACGGTTACTGCAAAGGAACGGTTTAACCTAGAAGAACGAAATTTGGTGAGCCAAGTGGGATTGGTGTACTGATCATTACCTGCCTGTATCATCAAGATTGGGTGAAAAAATATTTGCTGAGATTTCAGGAAACTTGTTGTTTTTTGGAAGCTTGGCAACCCCTTTCAATGAAAGTGATTCTCGTCAGTCTCTGCTTGGGGCTACTTCAATAGGACACAAACCATAGCGATAGAACTTAGAAGTACATTATTGTGCCAAGTTTCAAAGAGCTAGCACAAACCGCGTTTGATTTAGAGTTCCAACTACATGTATCCATACAGGAGAAAAGAGTGAAACCTAAACATGAAAACGGTTACTGCAAAGGAACGGTTTAACCTAGAAGAACGAAATTTGGTGAGCCAAGTGGGATTGGTGTACTGATCATTACGTGCCAGTATCATCAAGATTGGGTGAAAAAATATTTGCTGAGATTTCAGGAAACTCGTAGTTTTTTGGAAGCTTGGCAACCCCTTTCAATGAAAGTGATTCTCGTCAGTCTCTCCTTGGGTCTACTTCAATAGGACACAAACCATAGCGATAAAACTTGGAACTACATTATTGTGCCAACTTTCAAAGAGCTAGCACAAACCGTGTTTGATTTAGAGTTCCAACTACATGTATCCATACAGAAGAAAAGAGTGAAACCTAAATATGAAAACGGTTACTGCAAAGGAACGGTTTAACCTAGAAGAACGAAATTTGGTGAGCCAAGTGTGATTTGTGTTCTTATCATTACGTGCCAGTTTCATCAAGATTGGGTGAATAAATGTTTGCTGAGATTTCAGGAAACTTGTAGTTTTTTGGAAACTTGGCAACCCCTTTGAATGAAAGTGATTCTTGTCAGTCTCTTTTGGGGCTACTTCAATAGGACACAAACCATAGCGATAGAAACTGGAACTACATTCTTGTGCCAAGTTCAAAGAGCTAGCACAAATATTGTTTGATTTAGAGTTCCAAATACATGTATCCATATAGGAGAAAACAGAGTGAAACCTATACATGAAAACGGTTACTGCAAACGAACGGTTTAACCTAGAAGAAAGAAATTTGTTGAGCCAAGTGGGATTGGTGAACTGATCATTACCTGCAAGTATCACCAATACTGGGTGAAAAAATGTTTGCTGAGATTTCAGGAAACTCGTAGTTTTTTGGAAGCTTGGCAACCCCTTTCAATGAAAGTGATTCTCGTCAGTCTCTGCTTGGGGCTACTTCAATTGGACACAAACCATAGCGATAGAACCTTGAACTACATTATTGTGCCAAGTTTCTAAGACCTAGCACAAACCGTGTTTGATTTAGAATTCCAAATACATGTATCCATATAGGAGAAAACAGAGTGAAACCTAATAAATGAAAACGGTTACTGCAAAGGAACGGTTTAACCTAGAAGAAAGAAATTGGGTGAGCCAAGAGGGACTGTGTACTGATCATTACCTGCAAGTATCATCAAGATTGGGTAAAAAAAAAATGTTTGCTGAGATTTCAGGAAACTCGAAGTTTTTTGGAAGCTTGGCAACCACTTTCAATGAAAGTGATTCTCGTCAGTCTCTGCTTGGGGCTACTTCAATAGGACACAAACCATAGCGATAGAACTTGGAACTACATTATTGTGTCAAGTGTCAAAGAGCTAGCACAAACAGTGTTGGATTTAGAGTTCCAACTACATGTATCCATATAGGAGAAAAAAGAGTGAAACCTAAACATGAAAATGGTTACTGCAAACGAACGGTTTAACCTAGAAGAACGAAATTTGGTGTGCCAAGTGGGATTGGTGTACTCATCATTACCTGCAAGTATCATCAAGATTGGGTGAAAAAATGTTTGCTGAGATTTCAGGGAACTCGTAGTTTTTTGGAAGCTTGGTAACCCCTTTCAATGAAAGTGATTCTCATCAGTCTCTGCTTGGGGCTATTTCCATAGGACACAAAGCATAGCCTTAGAACTTAGAACAACATTACTGTGCCAAGTTTCAAAGAGCTAGCACAAACCGTGTTTGATTTAGTGTTCCAACTATATGCATCCATATAGGAGAAAACAGAGTGAAACCTAAACATGAAAACGGTTACTGCAAACGAGCGTTTTAACCTAGAAGAATGAAATTTGGGGAGCCAAGTGGGATTGGTGTACTCATCATTACCTGCAAGTATCATCAAGTTTGGGTGAAAAAAATGTTTGCTGAGATTTCAGGAACTCGTCTTTTTTTGGAAGCTTGGAAACCCCTTTGAATGAAAGTGGATTTCGCCAGTCTCTGCTTGGGGTACTTCAATAGGACACAAACCATAGCGATAGAACCTGGAACTACATTATTGTGCCAAGTTTCAAATAGCTAGCACAAACCGTGTTGGATTTAGAGTTCCAACTACATGTATCCATATAGGAGAAAACAGAGTGAAACCTAAATATGAAAACGGTTACTGCAAAGGAACGGTTTAACCTAGAAGAAAGAAATTTGGTGAGCAAAGTGGGATTGGTGTACTGATCATTACCTGCCAGTATCATCAAGATTGGGTGAAAAAATGTGTGCTGAGATTTCAGGAAACTCGTAGTTTTTTGGATGCTTTGCAACCCCTTTCAATGAAAGTGATTCTCGTCAGTCTCTGTTGGGGCTACTCAATAGGACACAAACCATAGCGATAGAACTTCGAACTACATTCTTGTGCCAAGTTTCAAAGAGCTAGCACAAACCGTGTTTGATTTAGAGTTCCAACTACATGTATCCATATAGGAGAAAACAGAGTGAAACCTAATAAATGAAAACGGTAACTGCAAATGAACGGTTTAACCTAAAGAAAGAAATTTGGTGAGCCAAGTGGGACTGGTGTACTGATCATTACCTGCCAGTATCATCAAGATTGGGTGAAAAAATGTTTGCTGAGATTTCAGGAAACTCGTAGTTTTTTGGAAGCTTGGCAACCCCTTTCAATGAAAGTGATCCTTGTAAGTCTCTGCTTGGGGCTACTTCAATAGGACACAAACCATAGCGATAGAACTTGCAACTACATTATTGTGCCAAGTTTCAAAGAGCTAGCAAAAAGCGTGTTGGATTTAGAGTTCCAACTACATGTATCCATATAGGAGAAAAAAGAGTGAAACCTAAAAATGAAAACGGTTACTGGAAAGGAACGGTTTAACCTAGAAGAACGAAATTTGGGGAGCCAAGTGGGACTGGAGTACTGATCATTCCCTGCCAGTATCATCAAGAATGGGTGAAAACATGTTTGCTGAGATTTCAGGAAACTCGTAGATTTTTGGAAGCTTGGCTACCCCTTTCAATGAACGTGATTCTCGTCAGTCTCTGCTTGGGGCAAATTCAATAGGACAACAACCATAGCGATAGAACCTGGAACTACATTATTGTGCCAAGTTTCAAAGAGCTAGCACAAACCGTGTTTGATTTAGTGTTCCAAATACATGTATCCATACAGGAGAAAACAGAGTGAAACCTAAACATGAAAACGGTTTCTGCAAAGGAACGGTTTAACCTAGAAGAACGAAATTTGGTGAGCAAAGTGGGATTGGTGTACTGATCATTACCTGCCAGTATCATCAAGATTGGGTGAAAAAATGTTTGCTGAGATTTCAGGAAACTCGTAGTTTTATGGAAGCTTGGCAACCCCTTTCAATGAAAGTGATTCTCTTCAGTCTCTGCTTGGGGCTACTTCAATAGGACACAAACCATAGCGATAGAACTTGGAACTACATTATTGTGCCAAGTTTCAAAGAGCTAGCACAAACCGTGTTTGATTTACAGTTCCAACTACATGTATCCATATAGGAGAAAACAGAGTGAAACCTAAACATGAAAACGGTTACTGCAAACAAACGGTTTAACCTAGAGGAACGAAATTTGGTGAGCCACGTGGGACTGGAGTACTGATCATTACCTGCCAGTATCATCAATATTGGGTGAAAAAATGTTTGCTGAGATTTCAGGAAACTCGTAGTTTTATGGAAGCTTGGCAACCCCTTTCAATGAAAGTGGATTTCGTCAGTCTCTGCTTGGGGTACTTCAGTAGGACACAAACCATAGCGATAGAACCTGGAAGTACATTATTGTGCCAAGTTTCAAAGAGCTAGCACAAACCCTGGTGGATTTAGAGTTCCAACTACATGTATCCATATTGGAGAAAAAAGAGTGAAACCTAAATATGAAAACGGTTACTGCAAAGGAACGGTTTAACCGAGAAGAACGAAATTTGGTGAGCAAAGTGGGATTGGTGTACTGATCATTATCTGCCAGTATCATCAAGATTGGGTGAAAAAATGTTTGCTGAGATTTCAGGAAACTCGTAGTTTTTTGGAAGCTTGGCAACCCCTTTCAATGAAAGTAATTCTCGTCAGTCTCTGCTTGGGGCTACTTCAATAGGACACAAACCATAGTGATAGAACTTGGATGTACATTATTGTGCCAAGTTTCAAAGAGCTAGCACAAACCGTGTTTGATTTAGAGTCCAACTACATGTATCCATACAGGAGAAAACAGAGTGAAACCTAAACATGAAAACGGTTACTGCAAAGGAACGGTTTAACCTAGAAGAACGAAATTTGGTGAGGTAAGTGGGATTGGTGTATTTATCATTACCTGCGAGTATCATCAAGGTTTGGTGAAAAAATGTGTGCTGAGATTTCAGGGAACTCGTAGTTTTTTGGAAGGTTGGCAACCCCTTTCAATGAAAGTGATTCTCATCAGTCTCTGCTTGGGGCTACTTCCATAGGACACAAAGCATAGCCAGAGAACTTGGAACTACATTACTGTGCCAAGTTTCAAAGAGCTAGCACAAACCGTGTTTGATTTAGAGTTCCAACTACATGCATCCATATAGGAGAAAACAGAGTGAAACCTAAACATGAAAACGGTTACTGCAAAGGAACGGTTTAACCTGGAAGAACGAAATTTGGGGAGCCAAGTGGGATTGGTGTACTCATCATTACCTGCAAGTATCATCAAGTTTGGGTGAAAAAAATGTTTGCTGAGATTTCAGGAAACTCGTCTTTTTTGGAAGCTTGGCAACCCCTTTCAATGAAAGTGGATTTCGCCAGTCTCTGCTTGGGGTACTTCAATAGGACACAAATCATAGCGATAGAACCTGGAACTACATTATTGTGCCAAGTTTCAAAGAGCTAGCACAAACCGTGTTGGATTTAGAGTTCCAACTACATGTATCCATATAGGAGAAAAAAGAGTGAAACCTAAATATGAAAACGGTTACTGCAAAGGAACGGTTTAACCGAGAAGAACGAAATTTGGTGAGCAAAGTGGGATTGGTGTACTGATCATTACCTGCCAGTATCATCAAGATTGGGTGAAAAAATGTTTGCTGAGATTTCAGGAAACTCGTAGTTTTTTGGAAGCTTGGCAACCCCTTTCAATGAAAGTGATTCTCGTCAGTCTCTGCTTGGGGCTACTTCAATAGGACACAAACCATAGCGATAGAACTTGGAACTACATTATTGTGCCAAGTTTCAAAAGAGCTAGTACAAACCGTGTTTGATTTAGAGTTCCAAATACATGTATCCATATAGGAGAAAACAGAGTGAAACCTAAACATGAAAACGGTTACTGCAAACGAACGGTTTAACCTAGAAGAAAGAAATTGGGTGAGTCAAGTGGGACTGGTGTACTGATCATTACCTGCCAGTATCATCAAGATTGGGTGAAAACATGTTTGCTGAGATTTCAGGAAACTCGTAGTTTTTTGGAAGCTTGGCTACAGCTTTCAATGAAAGTGATTCTCGTCAGTCTCTGCTTGGGGCTACTTCAATAGGACACAAACCATAGCGATAGAACCTGGAACTGCATTATTGTGCCTAGTTTCAAAGAGCTAGCACAAATATTGTTTGATTTAGAATTCCAACTCCATGTATCCATATAGGAGAAAAAAGAGTGAAACCTAAATATGAAAACGGTTACTGGAAAGGAACGGTTTAACCTAGAAGAACGAAATTTGGGGAGCCAAGTGGGAATGGAGTACTGATCATTACCTGGAGTATCATCAAGATTGGGTGAAAACATGTTTGCTGAGATTTCAGGAAACTCGTAGTTTTTTGGAAGCTTGGCTACCCCTTTCAATGAACGTGATTCTCGTCAGTCTCTGCTTGGGGCTACTTCAATAGGACAACAACCATAGCGATAGAACCTGGACCTACATTCTTGTGCCAAGTTTCAAGGAGCTAGCACAAACCGTGTTGGATTTAGAGTTCCAACTACATGTATCCATATAGGAGAAAACAGAGTGAAACCTAAACATGAAAACGGTTACTGCAAACGAACGGTTTAACCTAGAAGAAAGAAATTGGGTGAGTCAAGTGGGACTGGTGTACTGATCATTACCTGCCACTATCATCAAGATTGGGTGAAAACATGTTTGCTGAGATTTCAGGAAACTCGTAGTTTTTTGGAAGCTTGGCTACCGCTTTCAATGAAAGTGATTCTCGTCAGTCTCTGCTTGGGCCTACTTCAATAGGACACAAACCATAGCGATAGAACCTGGAACTACATTATTGTGCCAAGTTTCAAAGAGCTAGCACAAACCTTGTTTGATTTAGAATTCCAACTGCATGTATCCATATAGGAGACAACACAGTGAAACCTACTAAATGAAAACGGTACTGCAAATGATCCGTTTAACCTAAAGAAAGAAATTGGGTGAGCCAAGTGGGATTGGTGTACTGATCATTACCTGCCAGTATCATCATGATTGGGTGAAAAAATGTTTGCTGAGATTTCAGGAAACTCGTAGTTTTTTGGAAGCTTGGCTACCCATTTCAACGAAAGTGATTCTCCTCAGTCTCTGCTTGGGGCTACTTCAATAGGACAACATCCATAGCAAGAGAACCTGGACCTACATTCTTGTGCAAAGCTTCAAAGAGCGAGCACAAACCGTGTTGATTTAGAGTTCCAACTACATGTATCCATACAGGAGAAAACAGAGTGAAACCTAAACATGAAAACGGTTACTGCAAAGGAACGGTTTAACCTAGAAGAACGAAATTTGGTGAGCAAAGTGGGATTGGTGTACTGATCATTACCTGCCAGTATCATCAAGATTGGGTGAAAGAATGTTTGCTGAGATTTCAGGAAACTCGTAGTTTTTTGGAAGCTTGGCAACCCCTTTCAATGAAAGTGATCCTTGTAAGTCTATGCTTGGGGCTACTTCAATAGGACACAAACAATAGCGATAGAACTTGGAACTACAATATTGTGCCAAGTTTCAAAGAGCTAGCACAAACCGTGTTTGATTTAGAGTTCCAACTACATGTATCCATATAGGAGAAAACAGAGTGAAACCTAAACATGAAAACGGTTACTGCAAACGAACGGTTTAACCTAGAGAACGAAATTTGGTGAGCCAAGGGGGACTGGAGTACTGATCATTACCTGCCAGTATCATCAATATTGGGTGAAAAAATGTTTGCTGAGATTTCAGGAAACTCGTAGTTTTATGGAAGCTTGGCAACCCCTTTCAATGAAAGTGGATTTCGTCAGTCTCTGCTTGGGGTACTTCAGTAGGACACAAACCATAGCGATAGAACCTGGAAGTACATTATTGTGCCAAGTTTCAAAGAGCTAGCACAAACCTTGTTTGATTTAGAATTCCAACTACATGTATCCATATAGGAGACAACAGAGTGAAACCTAAACATGAAAACGGTTACTGCAAAGGAATGGTTTAACCTAGAAGAACGAAATTTGGTGAGCCAAGGGGAATTGGTGTACTGATCATTACCTGCCAGTATCATCAAGATTGGGTGAAAAAATATTTGCTGAGATTTCAGGAAACTCGTAGTTTTTTGGTGGCTTGGCAACCCCTTTCAATGAAAGTGATTCTCGTTAGTCTCTGTTGGGGCTACTCAATAGGACACAAACCATAGCGATAGAACATGGAACTACATTATTGTGCCAAGTTTCAAAGAGCTAGCACAAACCGTGTTTGATTTAGAGTTCCAACTACATGTATCCATACAGGAGAAAACAGAGTGAAACCTAAAAATGAAAACGGTTACTGCAAAGGAACGGATTAACCTAGAAGAACGAAATTTGGTGAGCCAAGTGGGATTGGTGTACTGATCATTACCTGCAAGTATCATCAAGATTGGGTGAAAAAATGTTTGCTGAGATTTCAGGAAACTCGTAGTTTTTGGAAGCTTGGCAACCCCTTTCAATGAAAGTGATTTTCGTCAGTCTCTGCTTTGGGTACTTCAATAGGACACAAACCATAATGATAGAACCTGGAACTACATTCTTGTGCCAAGTTTCAAAGAGCTAGCAGAAACACTGTTTGATTTAGAGTTCCAACTACATGTATCCATATTGGAGAAAACAGAGTGAAACCTAAACATGAAAACGGTTACCGCAAACCAACGGTTTAACCAAGAAGAAAGAAATTTGGTGAGCAAAGTGGATGGTGTACTGATCATTACCAGGAAGTATCATCGAGACTGGGTGAAAAAATGTTTGCTGAGATTTCATTAAACTCGTAGTTTTTTGGAAGCTTGGCAACCCCTTTCAATGAAAGTGATTTTCATCAGTCTCTGCTTTGGGTACTTCAATAGGACAGAAACCATAGCGATAGAACCTGGAACTACATTCTTGTGCCAAGTTTCAAAGAGCTAGCACAAACCCTGTTTGCTTTAGAGTTCCAACTACATGTATCCATATAGGAAAAAACACAGTGAAACCTAAAAATAAAAACGGTTACTGCAAACGAACGATTTAATCTAGAAGAACGAAATTTGGTGAGCCAAGTGGGATTGGAGTACTGATAATTACCTGCAAGTATCATCAAGATTGGGTGAAAAGATGTTTGTTGAGATTTCAGGAAACTCGTAGATTTTTGGAAGCTTGGCAACCGCATTCAATGAAAGTGATTCTCGTCAGTCTCTGCTTGGGGCTACTTCAGTAGGACACAAACCATAGCGATAGAACCTGGAACTACATTATTGTGCCAAGTTTCAAAGAGCTAGCATAAACCGTGTTTGATTTAGAGTTCCAACTACATGTATCCATATAGGAGAAAACAGAGTGAAACCTAAAAATGAAAACGGTTACTGCAAACGAACGGTTTAACCTAGAAGAACGAAATTTGGTGAGCCAAGTTGGATTGGTGTACTGATCATTACCTGCCAGTATCATCAAGATTGGGTGAAAAAATGTTTGCTGAGATTTCAGGAAACTCGTAGTTTTTTGGAAGCTTTGCAACCCCTTTCAATGAAAGTGATTCTTGTCAGTCTCTGCTTGGGGCTACTTCAATAAGACACAAACCATAGCGATAGACCCTGGAACTACTTATTGTGCCATGTTTCAAAGAGCTAGCACAAACCGTGTTTGATTTAGAGTTCCAACTACATGTATCCATATAGGAGAAAACTTTGTGAAACCTAAATATGAAAAAGGTTACTGCAAAGGAACGGTTTAAACTAGAAGATCGAATTTGGTGAGCCAAGTGTGATTGGTGTACTGATCATTACCAGCCAATATCATCAAGATTGGGTGAAAAAATGTTTGCTGAGATTTCAGGAAATTAGTAGATTTTTGGAAGCTTGGTAACCCCTTTAAATGAAAGTGATTCTCGTCAGTCTCTGCTTGGGGCTACTTCAGTAGGACACAAACCATAGCGATAGAACTTGGGACTACATTCTTGTGCCAAGTTTCAAAGAGCTAGCACAAACCGTGTTTGATTTAGAGTTCCAACTACATGTATCCATATAGGAGAAAATAGAGTGAAACCTAAAATTAAAACGGTTACTGCAAACGAACGTTTAACCTAGAAGAACGAAATTGGGTGAGCCAAGTGGGATTGGTGTACTGATCATTACCTGCAAGTATCATCAAGATTGGGTGAAAAAATTTTTGCTGAGATTTCAGGAAAATCGTAGTTTTATGGAAGCTTGGCAACCACTTACAATGAAAGTGATTCTCATCAGTCTCTGCATAGGGCTACTTCAAGAAGACACAAACCATAGCGATAGAACTTGGAACTACATTATTGTGCAAGTTTCAAAGAGCTAGCACAAACCGTGTTTGATTTAGAGTTCCAACTACATGTATCCATATAGGAGAAAACAGAGTGAAACCTAAACATGAAAACGGTTACTGCAAACGAACGGTTTAACCTAGAAGAAAAAATTGGGTGAGCCAAGTGGGATTGGTGTACTGATCTTTACCTGCAAGTATCATCAAGATTGGGTGAAAAAATGTTTGCTGAGATTTCAGGAAACTCGTAGTTTTTTGCAAGCTTGGCAACCCCCTTCAATGAAAGTGATTGTCGTCAGTCTCTGCTTGGGGCTACTTCAATAGGACGCAAACAATAGCGATAGAACTTAGGACTACATTCTTGTGCCAAGTTTCAAAGAGCTAGCACAAACCGTGCTTGATTTAGAGTTCCAACTACATGTATCCATATAGGAGAAACAGAGTAAAACCTAAACATGAAAACGGTTACTGCAAAGGAACGGTTTAACCTAGAAGAACGAAATTTGGTGAGCCAAGTGGGATTGGTGTTCTGATCATTACCTGCAAGTATCATCAAGATTGGGTGAAAAAATGTTTGCTGAGATTTCAGGAAACTCGTAGTTTTATGGAAGCTTGGCAACCCCTTTCAATGAAAGTGATTCTCGTCAGTCTCTGCTTGGGGCTACATCAATAGAACACAAACCATTGCCACAGAACTTGGAACAACATTCTTTTGCAAAGTTTCAAAGAGCTAGCACAAACCGTGTTTGAGTTAGAGTTCCAACTACATGTATCCATATAGGAGAAAACAGAGTGAAACCTAAACATGAAAACGGTTACTGCAAAGGATCAGTGTAACCTAGAAGAACGAAATTTGGTGAGCCAAGTGGGATTGGTGCACTGATCATTACCTGCAAGTATCATCAAGATTGGGTGAAAAAATGTTTGCTGAGATTTCAGGAAACTCGTAGTTTTTTGGAAGCTTGGCAACCCTTTTAATGAATGTGATTCTCGTCCGTCTCTGCTTGGGGCTACTTCAATAGGACACAAACCATAGTGATAGAACTTGGAACTACATTGTTGTGCCAAGTTTCAAAGAGGTAGCACAAACCGTGTTTGATTTAGAGTTCCATCTGAATGTATCCATGTAGTAGAAAACAGAGTGAAACCTAAACATGAAAACGGTTACTGCAAAGGAACGGTTTAACCTAGAAGAACGAAATTTGGTGAGCCAAGTGGGAATGGTGTACTGATCATTACCTGCAAGTATCATCAACATTGGGTGAAAAAATGTTTGCTGAGATTTCAGGAACTCGTAGTTTTTTTGGAAGCTTGACAACCCCTTTCAATTAAAGTGATTCTCGTCAGTCTCTGCTTGGAGCTACTTCAATAGGACACAAACCATAGCGGTAGACCCTGGAACTACATTATTGTGCCAAGTTTCAAAGAGCTAGCACAAACCGTGTTTGATTTAGAGTTCCAACTACATGTATCCATATAGGAGAAAACAGAGTGAAACCTAAACATGAAAACGGTTACTGCAAAGGAACGGTTTAACCTAGAAGAATGAAATTTGGTGAGCCAAGTGGGATTGGTGTACTGATCATTACCTGAAAGTATCATCAAGATTGGGTGAAAAAATGGTTGCTGAGATTTCAGGAAACTCGTAGATTTATGGAAGCTTGGCAACCACTTTCAATTAAAGTGATTCTCTTAAGTCTCTGCTTGGGGCTACTTCAATAGGACACAAACCATAGCGATAGACACTGGAACTACATTATTGTGCCAAGGTCAAAGAGCTAGCACAAACCGTGTTTGATTTAGAGTTCCAACTACTTTTATCCATATAGGAGAAAAAATTGTGAAACCTAAACATGAAAACGGTTACTGCAAAGGAACGGTTTAACCTAGAAGAACGAAATATGGTGAGCCAAGTGGGATTGGTGTACTGATGATTACCAGCCAAAATCATCAAGATTGGGTGAAAAAATGTTTGCTGAGATTTCAGGAAACTCGTAGTTTTTTGGAAGCTTGGCAACCCCTTTCAATGAAAGTGATTCTCGTCAGTCTCTGCTTGGGGTTACTTCAATAGAACACAAACCATAGCGATAGAACTTGGAACTACATTATTGTGCCAAGTTTCAAAGAGGTAGCAGAAACCGAGTTTGATTTAGATTTCCAACTACATGTATCCATATAGGAGAAAACAGAGTGAAACCTAAACATGAAAACGGTTACTGCAAAGGAACGGTTTAACCTAGAAGAACGAAATTTGGTGAGCCAAGTGGGATTGGTGTACTGATCATTACCTGCAAGTATCATCAAGATTGGGTGAAAAAATGTTTGCTGAGATTTCAGGAAACTCGTAGTTTTATGGAAGCTTGGCAAACACTTTCAATGAAAGTGATTCTCGTCAGTCTCTGCTTGGGGCTACTTCGATAGGACACAAACCATAGTGATAGAACTTGAAACTCCATTATTGTGCCAAGTTTCAAAGAGCTAGCACAAACCGTGTTTGATTTAGAGTTCCAACTACATGTATCCATATAGGAGAAAACAGAGTGAAACCTAAACATGAAAACGGTTACTGCAAAGGAACGGTTTAACCTAGAAGAACGAAATTTGGTGAGCCAAGTGGGATTGGTGTACTGATCACTCTCCGCCAGTATCATCAAGACTGGGTGAAAAAATGGTTGCTGAGATTTCAGGAAACTCATAGTTTTTTAGAAGCTTGGCAACCCCTTTCAATGAAAGTGATTCTCGTCAGTCTCTGCTTGGGGCTACTTCAATAGGACACAAACCATAGCGATACACCCTGGAACTACATTATTGTGCCAAGTTTCAAAGAGCTAGGACAAACCAAGTTTGATTTAGAGTTCCAACTACATGTATCCATATAGGAGAAAACAGAGTGAAACCTAAACATGTAAATGGTTACTGCAAATTGAACGGTTTAACCTAGAACAACGAAATTGGTAAGCCCAGTGGGATTGGTGTACTGATCATTACCTGCAAGTATCATCAAGATTGGGTGAAAAAAAGTTTGCTGAGATTTCATGAA